>NW_009923024.1:26787-30266 GCF_000696875.1 Nestor notabilis | reverse complement strand
CCGGCTGGGCTTAAACCACGACACATACACAGTGTGTATCAACAACACACACATTTAACTCTTCCACTGCGATATATCATGATGAAAATAAAATGTCAGCTGTGCAAGAGAACATGAAAGAAAATGCAATCAAAGCCAACAAATTTAAAAAAAATAAGTGAACCTTAGTCTTTATCTCTCATTTATATGAACTCAACACTGACCTTGCAGACTGCTCAAAACACAGGAAAATGGACAGGAAAATTGACCGAATGACAGCTATGGACATAGTTTCTCAAATTCAGACCCATATTATCCTAATCATTTCTGCTTTGATCTTAGGCTAACCTATTTTACTGACACAAGGATTTATTCATATTGCTTACTAACAGCAATTTAATAATTGAAATATACTATGGTTTTTGAATTCAAAGACGTGATGTGTGATTCCAGCCACAGCTTTCAGATCCCAGTTCTCTCTAGAGCCAATGGACAAAATCAGTCACTGACCCAGTATCTGCTTAAGATGCCCGCAGCATGCAAGCAGTTCAGTCATAGCCATTACCCATCACAAGAATTCATTCCTGTTGGCACAGGAACTTGGTTATCTCATCCATTCTTCCATACATTGAAATTTTTTTCCCCTTCTCACCACAGAATTTCAGTTGTCATCCACAGAATTTTAACTCTCATAGTATTGCAAAATCTATTTGGAAAACATAAATAAAATAAAATAAAAAAAAAAACACAAAAACAAACAAAAAAGCCATGAGGATTTTTTTTTTTTTAAATAATCACTACAACCAAAATGCACCAAGTGAGATTAGGAGATCAGTGGAGTGGATGACCTGAATAGATGTCATAAAACCTAATCCCAAAGCTCATTTAAATCAATGACAGCCTTTGGATCAAACTTAGGTAGTAGCAATCAAGTACCAGAGCCATCAGTTTAAAATCTTTCAGTAATATTACAATCACGTTAATAAAAACATAGAAAAAAAAATAGAAAAAAACCCCGAAACAAATCCTCCTGAATTCCTCTTTCATGTTTGCATCTTCAGAGCCCTAGAACAACGTCCCCCACAACCCCCAAAATGGAAAAACTGTAGTCTTGCAGGTGTATGGAAACTTGGTTTAACATCCTTAGAGATAATTGGAGATACAAGAAAAATATTTTTCTAAAGCAGGAAGAGTGAAGAGACTGTCTAAAACAAAGCATGTGTGCTATAACCAGAGAGTGATACTGCAGATGGCTCTAACTCTGCTTACAAAAAAATCTGATTATTTCTCTTGGTTTTGGCACAGCATATAAAGAATTTCCCTACATGTTTAATACCTTTACCAGATACACTGAAGAGCTCAATAAACATATGTTTCCTATGTTCATTTAATACAACCCGCTGTCCTATGAGATAAGGTCCTGTCAGGAAAGCAAAGTCAAGAAACATTCAATTGGAGAATCTCATCCAAATACAGGTGTTCTGGTGTAACAATGCTCCTTCAGACTGCAGGCTCCAGAAAGAAACCACAGAAGCATTCAGCACAGTGGGAGGGTTATTAAGACAGCATCAGCTGCAACAGAATCTCCAGACAAACATTTGCGATGACTAAATGTTTGAAATTATTTTCCTCATTTTTTCCAAACTAACTCATTGTGATCCAAAGTACTAAAATGAACTACTCTCTTACCGTTCTTTGTTACCTCCTCCTGGTAAGCAGAGTATGACAGTATGTAGTTATTTAAAAAAAAAAAAAAAAAAAAACGCACACGGAAAGTAAAGTCATATTAGCTGCCTCAAATACTTATGAACTACAATATGTGCAAGTAGACTGGTAATAAATTACTAGAGTTCATAATTTCTTGTAAAGCTTACACTTTGTTCAAGAAAATTACAAAGTACTAGCTGCAAGGAGAGCCAGGTTGGCTTTTCATTTTTGTTTCTTGTTGATATTCTAAGTTTCATACTAGAAACTGGAAAAACTGTCTCGGACTAAAGAAACAACACACAGAGTCGAAAGCCAGGGGCACAGAAGGTAATTAAAAAGTTGAAGATAAAGAGTCCTTGCTAAAAGCTACATCTCAGAGGAAAGTTGAGCCCTAAGAAGAAACACCACCACATAATCAGCAGGAGAGAAAGGGTAAACACAGCATTCCCCATTTTGAAGCGTGCAGAGCAGGAATAATTTGCCTACTCCTGTGACAGACAGAACTGTTCCCAAACATATGGTTTTGTAGCTTAAAACCTAGGGTTGAAGCTTTATTAGAGCATCTTGCCTCTAACCAGATCTGCTGCAGGCAGGCTCTGAATCCTGAGATACAGTATTGATCATTCTACACTAAGACACAATTGGCAGCATAAACGCAGTTTCTCGCATATTGCACAGCTCTGCGCATCATTACAAGAGATAACAACTGAAGAGAAACAAAAATAGTTTTCTTCTGTGTCTCTACTTCCCCCATGGTTGCAACAGAACAGGCTGAATCAGAACAGAATATATGGCCATTCATGACTAGTAACAGACTGAAACATAATATTTATTACGTCTTTTCCCACCCTCCAGAGAGCCCAGATGCTGTCTGTCAAGTTAGCTGGAATACAACCTTCTAATGCAACTTCCTCTTACAAAAAGAGAATGAATGTGTTCTTTGAAAAAGTTCACCTCTCATGGGACCTCTGCTTCAAGAGGAATCTTCTTAGAAGTTTTAATACTCAATCACCCTAGTAATCTGAAGATCTTACTATTTCATTTCACCTTACATAAGATCCTTCAGAAGGATCCTTCAGAAGGATCCTTCAGGACACCCTGCAGCTTTTTTTTTTATAGTACAGCTGTACAAAAAGTAAAAGGAGCTCACATGCCTGCACACCAGCTTCACTTGCTTTTTAGTTCATAAAAAGGTGCTCAGGAGTATACACCGTTGGTTTCAATTTAACCAAGCCAAGTGCAAGGTCCTACACCTGGGTTGGGGCAATCCCAGGCACAGCTACAGGTTGGGCGGAGAAGAGATTCAGAGCAGCCCTGTGGAGAAGGACGTGGCGGGGGGTGGTTGATGAGAAACTGAACATGAGTCGGCTTCAATGTGCACTCACAGCCCAGAAAACCAACCGTATCCTGGGCTGCATCAAAAGCAGCGTGACCAGCAGGTCAAAGGAGGTGATCCTGCCCCTCTACTCTGCTCTTGTGAGACCTCACTTGGTGTATTGTGTACAGTTCTGGTGTCCTCAACAGAAAAAGGACATGGAGCTCTTGAAGCAAGTCCAGAGGAGGGCCACGAGGATGATAAGAGGACTGGAGCACCTCCCATACGAAGACAGGCTGAGAAAGTTGGGGCTGTTCAGCCTGGAGAAGAGAAGACTGCGTGGAGACCTCATAGCAGCCTTCCAGTATCTGAAGGGGACCTTCAAGGATGCTGGGGAGGGACTCTTCATTAGGCACTCTAGTGGTAGGACAAGGGGTAATGGCTTTAAATTTAAACAGGGAGTGTTTAGATGAGATAT
>NW_009923024.1:0-26769 GCF_000696875.1 Nestor notabilis | reverse complement strand
ATGGGTTGCCCAAGGAAGTTGTGAATGCTCCAGCCCTGGCAGTGTTCAAGGCCAGGTTGGACAGAGCATTGCACGACATGGTTTAGTGCGAGGTGTCCCTGCCCATGGCAGGGGGGTTGGAACTAGATGATCGTAAGGTCCTTTCCAACCCTAACTATTCTATGATTTTGTGGTGAGAACACTCTAATAGTAATTAATTCAGGTAGGAAAGTTGGAAGAATGCAAGAATTCAAATTTAATGTATATTTTGTAAGAAAATGGCAAGAGGTTTTTTATCTCACTCATCTCAAACATACATAACAGTAGACATCTTGTGTCTATTGTGTCATGTCATGTCTCTCTGTGTTAGCAACAGGGGAGTTTTTCAAGATGACAGAATGTCAGAATGGAAGGTGAACACCAAACCAAAAGACACTCCCTAAAAACAAAACCTGCACAAGTCAGGCTACTGTAGTAGGGTCGTATTCACGACCTTACATTTGCAGTACTTATTTGAGGAGTGGAATCTCTTTATCTTTTAAGAAGAAGCTTCAAAATCATACTGTGTTTGACCTCTATAAAAGAACATGAAGCAACTCATTTAAACAGTGCCATATTTTGAATTACTTAATTTAAAATAGTCACAATGGAGAAGCATGAAAAATTTGAAGTTATTATTTGAAAAGGATAGAAATTGGTCTTGTGAGAGGCTCCTCAGATGGTGAAAAATATCAAAAAATGTGACAGGAGCAGATGGTGTTTAAGATAACTTAAGCAAAGAATTAGCATGTACTCCAGGTCCATTAATACTAATGAATATAATGCTTTTTCTGAAAAATACTGTTTTTTGCTAAATAACATGATGAAATAATTTTCCTCATTTTTATCATTTCCATGACTATTCTCATAAAGTTGACTATCTGACAGAGGGAAGGATCAACTGGACTCCTCCAGTTTTCTGATATTCCTGTAGTTCTTTAAACATATCTGATTAGGTGAAGTATAAATCACAAAACTGTGTGAATAATTTCACTTGTACAATGTTTCACATTCCAAGCAGTAGTTTCTAAACTGTAGTTTTAAATGAGCCACACAAGTCTGCAGGCTCGATTTAATAGCACTACCAATACTTTACCTGAAGATTTCATTTCTGTTTGTCTAAATGTCAACTATGATGTGGCAAAGGCTGCTGATCCTAAAGCTTCTATGTAGCAGTCTCAATAACAAGCTGATGGTATGTACACTAGCAAGTAGCACAGTAGAGTACAATGAAACTGAAGAGTGAAACACCAGTGAAGAGGACCTGGTATCCATGCTGTAGGCATTTCTGGAAAGTGGTATTTGGAATTCTTTTAGGAGTAACCTCAGTTAGGTCCCACAAACTGCACACCAGATCACACCTTTGGTTTAGAACAACCTGAAAGGAATCCAGTGTATGCACTCTGGAATACACCAAAAAACAAATCAGCAAGTGGAAAAGATCAAGATATGCACTCAAAACACACTACTGATTATATCTCAAATGCAAACACAGATGAACCTTGAATTTGGGGACAGAAAATCTTCACCAGGACCTCAGGCAGCTGAAAAATCTATAGCTCATAAAACATCAATGAAAGGTTTCACATATTTACATCTTAAACTATGAATCTCTGGCTGTGATTAAAACCCCTTGCGATGGATATGCAACACAGTCAGAAGAGTAAGCATTTACCATTAATTGTCACTAAGTGAAATGCTGCATAATGAATAAAAATGATCATCCAAAGAAGATACACAGCTCAGACTATAACAACTGTCCTAGTCAAAGACTCTAGGACAAACATCATGCTTGCACCTTCCTGGCACCATTAATTCAAAAAACCAGTAAGAAATCCTGGTCTACAGAATCGGTATGAGACCGGTAAAGGGAGGGACCTCTGGACTCTCCCTGGTCTGTGCAGCCTGATTGCTTTTTCCAAATCCTTCTTCCTTGTCTTCCATTTCATTTCCCCTTTAATCTACCTTTCTTCCTGTTCTAAGTCCTTGTTTCTTTCAGCAGTCTATACACATAAGAGAGCTAGGTAAGAAATAATGTTTACAACTTTACATAATAATTCTGCATTTTTATTCTACCCCATTACTTACTCTGTGCACCAAACCTTTCCCCTGCCATAAAATTTAAAATTTCAGTCTTCCTCATTTCCTATTTATGGCTCTGTTCTCACTCAAACTAGCAGGTTTAGGTTCTGTACTGCAGGGCTTGCAAACAGCTGAGTATCCCATACAGGACTGACCCTGAATGCCTATTTTGAGCCAAGAATTTTGTTAGCCATTACAATAGTGAGCTCTACGACATTTAGTTGCTTTTGAAGCCAACCTTGAACGCTGACAAAAATACTCCAAAGTTGGAGATGCCACATTTAAAGAAACAAAATGAAAGATTTTTCCAGATAAAGGCCACAGGAATAATCTTGCTTGTAGGGCCATGTATGACTATTAATGAGTTTTCAGTGTGTATACGTACTCCTCAGACAACCTTTCATAAGCTGTTCCCCAGCTGGGGGATGCTTGACAGTGCAGCTCCACAGGGAGACTCTATAAATACTCCAAGGCCAAAAGAAATTTTTAGGATGAATAGCTTGCCCTTCATATAATTTACATGCTCAAAGTCACAAAACACTTTGCATCTATCAGCAGGGCTCATGGCCTTAACTTATGATTTCCTATGCAGTAAGGGAATAGCATTTCTTTTCTTGAATTTGAATCAAGGAAAATAAAAACAAAATGTAGGGTAATTTATAGTATGCCTGAACAGCACAAGGCCACAGAGGACCACCAGAACTAGCCCTGCTTAAACTACCTCAGTTATCAGTACTGATGCAGTTGTACTGAGTTATCTCATAATCTAGAAAGGCCGCCAATAGCTGAGCTGGTTATCTCTACATTAAACAGCCATTCAGTTGTTTCAACAACACAGAACTATACCAAGCCCATAATAGCTAAGGAAAACATGTTTGTGTTTCTCAGTGGGCTTTTGGCTGAAGCTCACTGCTGGAAAGTAAATGAAACACTAACTTTTTCACTGGAATTTGCCAACAAATAAATGGATGGACTCAAATTCTAAATAATTATTAGAAGCATCAGAATCAATCAGTGTCTGAGAAAACATCAAATGTAGGAACTGGAAAAGGCAATCCTACAAAGGCTGAGGGGATGCTCTCAGGGATTCCTGATATTTCCTCTTTGTAAGGTTTCTGTCACAAATGAAAGGAAAATTTATCTGGGTAACCATACCAGCTTATATTTTTTAGAAGTGTAAATCAGGAAACATTAATACATAATTTATAGCACGTTTTTATTTATTTATGCAGCCATGAACCTAAAAGAAACATGTAATAATCTGTGACTGAGTCTCACGGTTAGCTTTCGCATTTCCAAATTTTTTAAGAGACTGAAGTCTTATGGCAGAAATTTGATAGCTCTTTCTTCTGGTACAGGCATCAGGCATAATGAGTCTACATGTCATTCACACTACAGACCTTTAAGTAATCCAGTGACCTTAAATGAGCATTATGAAACCTTTTGGAAATAAACCAAAATAAAGAGCATAATAAACTCCTAAAAGCTATATAAAGATTGTGTAGCCAATAGAGTAAAGTTACAGATAAACGTAGTGCAGCTTAACTAAGTATGTCTAAAAATGGACCTTTAATGACACAGTGTTTCCTGAATAGACAAGACCTTATTTCAAGAAATACAATAGACTATGAGAATCACAAAATGATACGGAAAAATAGTAATAATGAAGCAACTGAGACTGGAAGTGATTTTAAAAACATAGGCAACCGTCAGCTTTAAACTAGATTTAAGACTGAGACTACAGAAGAAAATCACAAGAAACACACGATATGAATTTATGTTCTTACCTCTTATATACTATTTAAAACCCTAGTGTAAAACTGGATTTTCATAGTATAAGCCTGTTTCATTGTTTATAGCAACATGGTTGTGTGTAATTGGTCAATGTGTAGAATTTTATCTTGAGAAAAAATAATTGTGAGTATGAGAAGTGGAAAACACTTTATGGGACTTGGGGGAAATAAATTCCACTACAGGGTGTGAATTTTACCCTTCAACTTTTTTTTTTTTTTTTTTTTAAGAGCAATTAAAAGATTACTAACTCAAACAACACTGGGTGACAGGATGTTAAATCAAATTTACTAGAAAAAAGTGGTACCAATGGACAGTAACAGTATTTCTTTCTTATCTGTTATTTTTGTTTCTGGAGCTGAATGAGACGGAGAAGCAGGAAGGAACATAGCCAGACACTGGCTCGGGTACAGCTTGAAGATATTTCAGTACAGTACTTCCAGACTCATCTTCTACAAACAATATTAAGAAGAAAAAAGAAAAAAAAAACATGACTGTGGTTACCAAACCAAATGAATTCCTGATGCAGCACAACTGGTATCAACATAGTTATAGCTGACTTATTGCACTTCCACAGCTAGCTTTTTTCTTCTGTAGTTTATCAGCAGTGTACAGGAAGCATTTATGAGGCTTTAAATCCAAAGAACACTTAATGCTTGCTTCAGTTCCACTGAAGGCAATGGAATTAGGTCTATGTTTAAAGAGTACTCTCGGATACAATGATGAAATGTGACCTAAATCTCATTACTGCACTGATTGGATCAGTATCTGAAAAGTCTTCAACTACTGTGTAGCTAGGCAAAATAGAAACAAAATGGGCAACGATCCACATTTCTGGGAAGTTACAGGGGGAAAAAAAGGGACAGAACTGGCTTTTTCTAGTGCAACTAAGAACATCCACTTGGAACCCAGAGTTTCCAGCTGTCTCCTTAAACTCTACTCACAATTTCACTTTTAAAAATGAGTCAGGGAATTACTCTGTCTTTCCAAAGCAACTGTGAAACTTACCTGGGAGATAAACAACCTGTCTTCCTTCCACACAAGTCCTTCCACAGCAAGGACTTTTTCAGCATTTTATGCTATGCCTCAATCATGTAAAATACTTACAAGTCTCAAGCACGCACAAGAGTACTACTCTTCCCCGTTCCAGTGGATGACTTTTACCATCATATCCTACTGAGCTATAATCATAGTTCTTTCTTTCCTCAAAGCCTAATGAGTCATTTCTTTATACACTTGATAAGAGCAGCTGGAGGCTCATTCTCCAGAAAAGCCTTTGTGTAAGGTGCCGTGTGTAAAATAAAATGGCAGTCACCATTGCATTTTGGCTTGAGATAGTTCCTTAAAGCGCACAAGGTGATACTGAAGTACCTGTAAAGTAAAGCAAGAATGCCTAACTTCTGGATCTTACCTGTAAGAGTGACCTGTTTATAACATCAAGACTGAGGGGGTTTAGAGTGAAGAAAAGATTTAAGGACTAAAAAGTGCCATGCTTATGAGATATTAGCAGGCTAGGGGGAGCATCTAAGTAATTTTACAAAATCTGATCCACTATGCTTGTGAAACGTTGAAGAGTTGGTCAGTTCTTCCAGTTGCAAGATAGATGCAGACATATCACATACAGCTAACTTTTATGTTGAACCTAATTCTTTGACATACTCATCTGACATGAGGTTCACTTCAAGTCTAATATAGCTATATTAATTCGAATAGAAGCTTCCTGTCCCAATGTGTTTTTTTTTTAATAATGTTACTGGGACAACAGACCTACAAACTCAGCAAATAAAAAGAAAACGGCTAATTAACTGATCAAAGAAAATACGCTGACAACATCACCTGGCATAAGAATCACAAATTAGAGATCCCAAATTTCATTTGGAAAGATAATTTTCTTTTATGCATAAATAATATAAAATATTCTTATCTTAGAATAACAGAATAATTTTTGAAAATATTTACTTTTTCAAACAATGTCCATGTTAACTGGATGAACCCCTTTTGAACCTAGTACAGGCTATCAAAATATCAGGAGGCTGGAACAGCATTCTTTTTTTTAGTCATGCTTAATCTTTGCAAGCATTAAATTTTTCTAAGAAAAAGAATCTTCTTGTCTTTCATCAAGCTCTAAGGTTCTCAGTTTCTCGTACCCAAGATTATAAATCACTGTGATATCTTAACAGTCAAATACCCCTACAGCTTTTTGGGAAGTGTTCTACCATTTTCCATGTCGGCATACATTCTCTTACCTTTTTTACACTGGACAGACTTAGATGTTTTTATCATTTCTTCTCTTAGGGCAGTAACTGACTGTCTTCTAACAAAGGTCACTATAAAAGCCATGAGCAGCTGTTTGTTTCTATGTATTTCTTGCTAAATGCAGAAAATCATGAAAAAATGAAAATAGCACAATAAAGACTCAAATTACTTTTTATCTGGCTAACTTCTATAATGGACTGATTGGATCAATTGCTCATTTTTTGAAAATGTTGATTGTTTCCACTAACTAAATATTCAGTTGGTATCGTGGCAAGCGTCTCATATCTGGCCCTATCGATTTTTAAATTAAGACTAACTTGGTGTTTGCAACAGCTCTATTATTATCCCTCAAAGCTAAACCAGAAAGAAATAAGACAGCCAACAATGAAAAAATGCTATTATCACACATCTTTTAAGCTAATCATCATTCTGAGAAGAAAAGTATATTTTCCATTCATGCATAACCTGTGAATTTTGCCACATAAACTATCCTCATCTTCATTTCTAAGATAGCAAGGACCCCACTGCTCTTTTCTTTTTTTTTTTTTTACTGAAAGGTTGTCATCTTCTCTTGTGCAAATCCTTTAAACCCGAGACTATGAACAAATGTGGACTTGTGGTACTCTTGTTTCAGTCTTGTTTCCATCTTGGCAGATGACAAAACAGCCAGGAGACTTGTCTCACTATACAATATATTTAAGGTGGTTGAATAGGAAGGAAGAGCTAGCTCTAAGACTTAATTATCTTTAAAGAGATAGCAGAGCTAATACAAAGCTTATTCAGAGATGTAACTCATCTGAAATGAAGCCTTTCAAATGACAGGCAAAGTGCTGTGTGGCATCTACCCCGTCAGTATACCTTACAGAGAGCCATAGCCACAGTATTTACAAAATTTTAATATTTTTTTAATGACAAGCCTGGCAACTACCTCAGTGCAAAGGAAAGGTAAGAAATTCAGTGAAATAACAATCATTTTTTAGATTAAATGATACATAACATATATTCCTTATGTCTACGCACAGAAAGCAAAAGATAGGTCAGGTTATTGACTGAAATTTTTCTAAATATGAAACATACAGACTATCAGTATTGATCATGGGGGAAAAAAAAGGATACAAAAAAGCTATATTCGGCAAATTGTTTCACATTCAATACTATTTAATATGTTCATTAATTACACAAATAAAACAGAGTACACTTATTACAGTGGCACAGCCTGGAAAACAGGATTAGAATTTCTCTAGCAGCTAGAGAAGTATGAAAAGCAGAGCTTGAAATACAGAGAATTTCAAAACTTACACCAGGAATAATCAGCTCCACAAACACAGGAAGGGGAACAATTACTGACTAGCAGCTCTGCAGAAATCATATAGGAGCTACAGTGGACCTCAGAACATGAGTCCCCATGTGATGTAGTTTCAAAAAGGGTGATTATCACTCTTGTATCTAATCAGAGGCACAGTGTGTCCAGCTTTCACATCTCAGTAATTCATATTAGAACTTCTATAGGTAGAAGGAGATTAGAAACAATAGTAAAAACTTGAAAGACTGGAAAAGATTGTCCAAGATGAGACCTGAGCAATAGTTTCGTCACAGCTACACGTTGGGCGGAGAAGAGATTCAGAGCAGCCCTGCGGAGAAGGACGTGGCGGGGGGTGGTTGATGAGAAACTGAACATGAGTCGGCTTCAATGTGCACTCACAGCCCAGAAAACCAACCGTATTCTGGGCTGCATCAAAAGAAGCGTGACTAGCAGGTCAAAGGAGGTGATCCTGCCCCTCTACTCTGCTCTTGTGAGACCTCACTTGGAGTATTGTGTCCAGTTCTGGTGTCCTCAACATAAAAAGGACATGGAGCTGTTGAAGCAAGTCCAGAGGAGGGCCACGAGGATGATAAGGGACTGGAGCACCTCCCGTATGAAGACAGGCTGAGAAAGTTGGGGCTGTTCAGCCTGGAGAAGAGAAGACTGCATGGAGACCTCATAGCAGCCTTCCAGTATCTGAAGGGGGCCTACAAGGATGCTGGAGAGAGACTCTTCATTAGGGATTGTAGTGGTAGGACAAGGGGTAATGGCTTTAAACTTAAACACGGAGAGTTTAGATCAGATATAAGGAAGAAGTTCTTTACAGGAATGGGTTGTCCAAGGAAGTTATGAATGCTCCAGTCCTGGTGGTGTTCAAGGCCAGGTTGGACAGAGCATTGCACGACATGGTTTAGTGCGAGGTGTCCCTGCCCATGGCAGGGGGGTTGGAACTAGATGATCTTAAGGTCCTTTCCAACGCAAACCATTCTATGATCCTATGACACTTCACTTGTTAAAAGCACAGGTTTCAGAGGGCAAAAGAAATGATTAGAAGTCCATATAATGCTGAGTAGAACTCAAGATGTTCTTTTCATATCAAAGCAAATCTTCAGATGTCTGCAGGGGTACTACAAAAAGAAGAGAATTTTGCAATAGCTTTTTTATATTATTCATTCTGCTGAGACAATTATTTGAGAAAATCTATAAATGAACAACAAAAAAAATCCATAAAAGGAAGAAACACACCAATAAGAAGCCAACTGAGTGATAATATTTCACAAACTTTCTTATTATATCACTTAAGAAAATGTTTAAATAATTAAAACTAAAAACTTCAAAAACCAAAGGAGACAGACTTTTATGCTTTGGATTAAAATTTCAGTCAAAATTTCTTCAAGTTAGAACAGTTCTCTGGATACTGAAAACAAGTTTGGTAAAGATAAATTGTTTTGTCAGTGTTAAATATAATTTTCCCAGACGGTATCTCTAATAACTTCCTACTTTAGTGCGGACCTGCTATAAAGGATATGCCTCTGATGCCCTATTGAAAAGATAACCAGGTTACCACCTTGTTCACATGTACTTTTCTTTATTTGTGCATGATTTAACAAGCAGAAAAGAGAGCATTTACAGATTGGCAGTTAAATTTTCTGAAGATTCCAGCTGTGGTTTCCTGTATTTGGAGAAAAGACTGTCTTCCAAATGTCTCATATAGGCACTCAGACTTAATGGGAATTTTTTGCTTATTACTTCTTTGTAACTCCATTTACTCATTACAAAATGGAGGTAATACCGTTCTCTTCTTGACTTCATAGGGGATTATTCTCACTTGCTTTAATTACTTAATGCTTTAGAACTATTTAAGTATTAAATACAGTTATAGAAAATATTAACAAAAGAACACAAAAACATTAAGAAGGAAGTCGGTCATTCTGCATTCAAGACAGAGTACAGATGGAAAGCAGTAAGACAAAAGACCACATCAGAGGACTAAAAGAAGCCTGGAAAAATCTTACGATTTTGCAACAGCCCAAAAAAAACCAAACCAAAACAAAACAAAACCCAAACCCAGGATGTGACCAAGAAACTAAATGCGTAGCCTTTTACTGAAGATCTTAATTCTGAAGTTTCAAGCTTTCAAATGCTCTAGTTTGAAGTGTTACACATTCTGTACTGGGAGGGGAGGAGGGAAATTGATGGAAGCAAGCTATACTGGTAAAAATGGAGAAACTAAAACTACAAAAACTACAGACATCAAAAGACTACAGAGTGATCATACAACTGTCATGTGTCAAGACTGTACACGAAAACTCAACTTGAATGCTTCTAAAATACTTAAGAGGAACTTGTAGCAAGCCTTTCCCAGATCAGACTGATGCAGGTGTGAAGATTCATATTTATACTTAAACTTTTATTTATACTTACATACTTATTGTTTATACTTTTGCTTACTTACTGTAATGAGGCATCACATGCAATTTAGAGACTCTAGTAAAAATTTGGATTTGGAACATTCGCCTTGTTCTGGGGATCGAAGGATACTGGGTGGAGAAGGAACGCAAGCCACACATATACACCAAACTGCTAGAAAGTTTATTACAAGATCGAAAATAGATGTAAAATCCAGAGATACACCAAGCTAGAGAGATAACTAAAGGCTACCAAAGAACAGATTAGGCACAGATTCTTATCGACCCACACACTTGCCCAATGACCAGAAGGCCAGCTCCAAGATGCATTGTGTAGAAACGGGTGGCAGGCACATACTTTAGCAGGCGTCCGCGCAGAGGTAAGGTCGACCATAAAAGGTAGTGGATCTGCCTCCTCGATCTCTCTCCCACCCCGCGCCTTTTATATGCCAAAAAGTGCCAACTCATCCTAATGCAGGGGGCCAGCCTGCACCAGGAGGAGTGGCCCTGCCAGCTCCCCACCCTGCACACTCACTCTAGATAGTCAGGGTGGTCCACCACGGACCAATTCCAGTGTTATACCCATCTAATACAAATACATACAGGCTTTTTTTATCTTGATCAGGATGGTCCACCATGGACCAATTCTTACAGTGTTAGACCCATCTAACACACCTCTTTAGAAGGAAAATTATTTTCAAGGGGGGTTTATTTCCATTAGAGGGAAATATTAATCTGTATACAATTAATTCATCTATTAACTGTCAATTACCCATAAATTCTGAACTAAACAAAAAATATTAAAACAAGCTGTGAACTAAACCACTCTGAATTTAGCTATTTGTATATATATTTATATATCTGAAATCTTCAGTGCACACACACAAAAAGCTAAACTAAAGAATATGTTATTCCTTCTTTTTTCTTTCCTTTTCTGACACCCATGTGTGAAAATTATAAATGCCTGATTTTTACCTAAATTAAGCTAATAGGATGTTGAACTTAAACCACCCAAGTGGACTGTGATCTGTCTCTTCTGTAATTCAGTGTATTCAACATTCTAATGATGAACTTTACAATGCCTCATACTGATAGCATTTCAATGAATATTTCATCAACCAAAATATGATCATTTAACCTTTATTTTAATTCTTGTCTTTATGTCAATGTCTGTTAATAATTTGCAGATATTTCAACCACACTGAAATCATACCTGGATTAAACAGGCAAGTATTATGAGCCTACTGAACTGTGGAAGTGACATGAAGTGTCTGCTTTACTAATGCTTTGAACAGATATTATTTTGTCATCATCATCATCATTTGATTTACTTTATATGTTCTACCAACAGATTAAAATACTTCTATCAGTATCTGCTTGAAAATCCTATCCAGTTGATAAAGTGAGCCACAAATACTCAAGATTAAGCAGTTTCAGCCTTTAATCTTCAGTGATTCATTGCATGGAGTTGAACAAATGACAAAATATGATCTTCAGAACTGACCAAGTAATTTAACTTCTCTTGTAGACTTTAACTATCTCATCTGAAGACAATAATTTCATAATTCATATGGATTCTGCAAAATTCAAGACATATAACATTTTGAGACTTAGCACAGAAAAGCTGGATGTACCCACATATTCTAGACTCGCTGTCTAGACCTTCTCTGAAATATGCTTCAAAGAAGAGTTTAAGTGTAACAATTCTATCACAAGATTACTTTTTAAGAATTCAGACTTTAACCCAAGGAGATTATTTTTCCTCATTCAATATAGGATTTCTCCACACCTAAAATATAATTAGCACATCTCCCACTAACAACATAATCGTAAGTGGTGCGAGTTTGGCTTCAATTCAGCAAGAGTCACAGTGACATGCATATGTAAACTTCATTTGTATAAGGATCATTTTGTACAACTTATCTGTCCTACATTCTTTGCACTGCTAGATCAAGCTTAAACCAGAGCTTCTTCCCCTCCATTCTTCTCATATAACAGATACTTGGGAGATCCTTATTTTTCCACCGTGAGCCTAGTCTGACATCTCAGCATGGTGCTCTGCACTTCTGTAATGTTTCCCAAATTTCACACTGCAATTAACAATCACAATTCCATGCACATATAATTCCCTAATTTTGTTCTTTGTGGTATTTATGCATTGTGTTTGAATTTCAGCAGTCACTGGAGACCAAGTCAACAGGCTTGTGACCAAGACTGCTTCCCTAAGGAAGTGCTTCACCAGTTCTTCAGTTCAGTGTTTCACCATCCTCTCAGTGAGGAACTCTCCTAATACTCAATCTCAATGTCCCCTGATGCAGCTTTAAGCCATCCCCTCACTTCCTGAGATATTCCCTCACATCCTAACCAAAAGAATGGGCAGTTTTTCATGCTACATTTGGGAGAAAAGGGAGTGTCATTCATCCTCACACCAAATGAGTACTCTCACCCTAGAGCCATAGTTAATTTTGCAAGTATTTTAATTAAGCAGCATAAGTGTCACTTGAACTTGTATAATGAATTGGGATAAAGGAAGAAGACAGACTGAAAACCACAACAGCTTCTCCAGAGTTATGAAAAAAAAAAATACTTCAGAAGAACAGAGAAAGATTACAGAAGCCTCCCTATATCTAGTTTACTGTATCATGCATTTCATGGAAGACCGCAGATACCCTTCTTGTAACTATCTATCTGCCTTACTAAACATAAATAAGGGAATTCGAGGGGGGGGAGGATATCTATTAGATTTCATCTTACAGAAAAAAAACCGGAAACACACAACATGCTATTGTTATAGAATACATATCCCACTGAGTTAATCTAACTCAGGTTTCTGTCTGCATAAATACACTTGCATTTCACCAGCAATTTTCCTGTATATCAGAAAAAGAACAGAGATGCCAGAATAATAAATAATTCATAATAAATTACTAAACAACAGCTGAATGACAGATTCACCATCTTTCAGCTGCAATACAAATAACCAGTATTTGTATAAAAGCCCTAAATTTGAGTCAATCCAATTTAGGCTCCTGCTTGGAAGAACTTCTTTTGACACAACAGGATTATTTTGCAGCAGGACAAGCAGCAGGTCAGATCCCATAAAAGCATACTCCTAATAGATCTCTACAACAGAGACACTAGCTTAATTCAGCTTCCTTTGGCCCTTATTATTCACCAATTATGACCATATGTCTTACTGGAATTTTGCGTTGTACAAATTTCATGGGGAGCAAATGCAACTTATTTAAATTATTTTGACAGCTTTCTTGAAAACAAGAAAAGACACCAGAGACTTTTTCAAAAGCTCTGTTTTTTCTAAAGATAGCACTTTCAAAGTCATACATGGTTGACTTAGAAAAACAAATCCTAAATTCATATCAGAATTTCATGAACAAAAACAGCCTGGCTGAAATTTTTCTGACGTGAAATTTATTTGCTATGGGGTTTTCTTAAGGATATTGGGAAAACTGCAGAATTGAACACTCCTTACAAATTCTGTTCTGATGATTCAAGTTGCCACAGCTCTTTAAAATGTTTTCATGAAAAAAGGATCTGAATGGGCAGTGAGATTATTTTCAGAAGTAAATCAAGAACATATCTAATGAGGAGTAAAAAACACTTCAGAAAACTAAAGAATCCCATATGATCAGACTAAGAAATTATTAAGCTATAGAAAAAAAAAACCCCCAAAAAAAAAACAAAACGAAAAACCACTCTCAGAATTATTTCTTGGTTGTTTCTTCAGAACTAATGTATTTTCCATTAATTGCTGTAGAAAGTGACAGAATTAGATTATGGACTAATTCAAGAAGTCCTAGACTTTAAGGCACAGAGAACCCATTTTCATCTAGTCTGGTCACATGCAGGGCCTAGGCTATATATTTTCACAAACAGATGCCTACCTAAAATATAACAATTACCGAGCTACAGTAATTACTCCTCTTTTGCCTTGCCCCAAAATATTTCAAAATTAGGACCTGTTAGATTTGGGGCAAACCTTTCTTTCATATAATTATATTTTGTCTGCTGAACTAATTCTTATACAAATCATTTTGTTTTGACATTTTAATAATTCTTTTACTTGAAAATGCTGTAAATAAAGTATTGTAAAGTAATAAAAAACCTTAAAAAATGAAACATTTTATTTTAGTGTAAGGGTGATACTTTAAATGTAGAAAAAAGTCAGGAAAAAAATTCTGAAAAAAAGAAGGCAAATTATCAATTATTTACACAGTTTTATTCGAAACCCTTTTGAACATGTCATTACTAGAATTAGGACAATATTTTTTTCCCAAGAATTTTTTTTCCCAAAAAATGTGCTAATCTCAGTGCAGTAACAGTTGCCTACTCCTCATTTGATTTTTCTCTGAAGTACTACAGAATCATTGTTGCTCTTGTAGCCGTCAATCTCCATTATGAACAGCTGGCTATGCATGGCAGTTAAATTCTTTGCTGCATGACAATTTCTCCAGAATTCATTTCTCTGAAGGAGAATGCACAGTATATTTGCCTGCATGTATGATTTATACCATTTGTTCATGACTGTATACCTTACTCGAGTGAGATTATGCTACCATACAATCTATACTGTGCTGTAAAACTCCTGATTTTATTTAATGGTTGCTTAACTAATGTTTATGAAATCTCTAATATTTATTACTGACAAATTCAGTTTTCATTGCAGATATGTTATAGTGACAATAAACAGCCTCAGGACAAGAAAGGATCTTCTGGACCTGGCTATAACCTCATTACCCAATTTTCTGTTTTACATTTTTTGTGGGATATCAGTTACCATTGAATCTGTGATACAGTGGTCTTGGCAGAACACTAATTTTAATGAGGCTAAATTGATCAAAGCAAGCTAAATAATTTAGAGCGCTAAATATGTCAACTCTGTTAAAATGCATAACCTAAGAAAGATTTTATTACCAGTGTTTCACGAAAGCATTTTCCAGCACTGGATTTCTTGTTAGCTGATTTCTTGTTAAATAACTCCAAAGTGTCCTGTATCTTGATTGCCTCCAGTTATTGGTCCTCTCCAGGACTTTTCTTTGAATGTGTGTAACACTAATCTGCCTATCACTATCTGAAACACCTTACTTCTACTTTTCAAATGATGGTACAGCTTTTTTCCTTTTTCAGACTTTCAAGTTTTTCTAGTTTTACAATGTTCTTAAAACCACTTCACCAATTCCTATCGTTAAATAATAACAGATCTACACTGTTCCGGTGTTTTTGTGGATATTTTTCTTTCTCAAAGAAGTCATTGTCTTTATCCACAATACCAAAAGATTACCCTTCTTTGCAGGTTTATTTAGCTTTCAGATATCTACTCATAAATGTTAATTAATACCAGTTATCTTTTTTATTATTATTTATTATGTATTCTTTAGTTTATATTTCCATTTTTATTTCTCTTAACTAGGCTTATTAAATACATTATCTTTTCCATTTGAGGCACCATGCTTTTTCAAGTATCTAATGAGGTTTTCTTTCAAATAACACCCAGTCATTCACACCGTATTGGGTTTTTTTAGTATTTTCTTCCCATATAATTTCACAAGGGTAAAATCTGAATGCATCAGAATGCCTTATTTCACACTTGTGACACTGGTAGTAGGAAATGTGGTTTTTTTCTATTAGAAATACTGGTTATGTAGTATGTATTTGTAAAGCAGCTCTAGACAAATCAGAAAAGGATCTTTTATCAAGCACTTACTTAGACAATGGAGACATGACTCTGGCATCACTGATTTGAAGGCAATCACAAATGACTTTATGAAAATATGGGGTTTGGATTTTGTTTTGACTGGATTCTGAATCCAGGAGAAAAAAAAGCATATAATGGGAGAACATAAGAAGGAGGCAACGCTGAATTTAAAAAGGGGATTCTGAGACTACAATGAGGCAAAGACAAACATTCTGAAGTCTCATTTACTAAACATTTTCCCTCATATTACTTAGCTCAGTATCTTCATCTTCCCATTACTTTACATATCAAGTGTACCCTTTGTTACATCTTTTGAAACAAAACCAAAAAGAATCAAAACTCAAACTCATGCTCTGAAGTAGTCCTGTGATACAACTTCTGTAGATTAAGCATGCAGCTCTTTCTGAATGGAGCTAATACTTGGAGTCATAAAAGGCACCTCTAACCACTTAGGTGATTACCTTACTTTGCCATTTACAAACTTACCAGCAAAGAAGGAACTCTGACTATCAGCCATAATAGCGTAACCATGATGACTGCAGTCCAGAATAATTAGACTTCTCTACCCTAAAATGGAAATCTGTAAAAAACCAGAGTATCTTAAAATGCTGCCCTCTTACTTATCATTTGTTCTCCATGTGAGGCTTCTCACTAGACAACAAAAAACATCTGAGACTGAGCTGCTAGGGAAGCAGTGATCTGCCCCATATTTAGGTGATGTATTCTACACAGCTCCAAAATTACAAGTCATAATCCTTCAAGCAAAATAGTCTGGAAGAGACTGCATCTTCTCTGAAAGGGGAGTGTGGCTTTACTCAGTTCAATGAACTCAGTCACTAGTTTGAACTTCACTGTATTTCGGAAGACTTATTGTCAGCTCTCCGAACCCAACAGAGCAGTACGTGCCTGAACAGAACCTAAGTTTCTCTGCATTCTCTCCAAATTCCATTAGAGCAAGGGAAAACTTTTTTAACTGCTTAGGCATAAAATTATCAAAACCACATAAGGTGAGTAAGAAAAAAAATGTTATGTTTGTTGGTTTGGTTGGCCTTTTTTTTTTTTAAAAAAATACAGCAATATCTGGTACACAAGTTTCTGTTAAGTATGAAGTCAAGAGAATTTTCCTTTAAAAGTACTGGAAAGAGAAGACTATTATACATACATCATTAAGTATACTATAGTAACAATATCAAAATATTTGAACGTAAGAAGATAACTCATATTCCCTTTAACTCTTTAGAATTCAAGATGTCACCAGTAAAAACTAGCTAATTTTTAATAAACTACTGCTCAGCCCTAATATTAAGCACACTATCAATTGATTTTCTGTAATTTAAAATACTTTTTTCCTTGCATCTTTTTCTGATGGCCTCATTGAATCCACCAATTAAAACCTGTTTTCCGCCTGGAAGCCTGATGATACAATGTTCTTTCACTTTCTTGTTGAACTGGATTGAGCAAAACATATTCCTGGCAAGTTCAGCCCTGCTGACTCCTGCTAGATTTAGAGAGAAGCATTATGTTTATATAGAGCCCCAAAGTTGCTTTCTTCTACTGGATAGAAAGAATTTGCACATAATTTACAATTTTTTCCCAAGAAATGCAATATACAAGAACCCTAAAGTGTAATTTAAGTACGCATAAACTAATCTTCATGTCTTCTCATCACTTAGCTGCATATTACATTAAGTGCTGATATTATCTTAATGTTCATCAATGCCTTTATTTTCTAACAGCGAAAATGACAGCCATTCTTCACAGTGACAATTAGGAAAAAGTGTCACTCCAAAGCACAGGTTTTCTTTCCAAATTAAGCCTTTGTTATCTTCTGTGCTTACTATTATCAATACGCCTTTGCTTCAAATACACTTCTTTAACACAGTTTCTGTGTTCTTGAATAATTAGAATACATTACTGTACTGGTCAGTGGGACAAGTTTTAAACTCAGATGGAGAGGTAACAACAATGTTTTGTACATAAATTATCCCTACAAATAGGCAAATGCAATATAAATTTAGGCAACAAGACTGAAGGAGCAGCATAGTTTAACATAACAGCCCACTCAAAGAAATCTTGTAAACATACTGCTGTTAAAAAAAAAAAAAGATAAGGAAAATTTGCATGAATAAGAAATCTTATGAACTTTTGCACTATTGAGGTTTTAAGAGACTGCCATTACTTTCTTAGAGCTTCTGCACTTCAGCCCAGCTGTAACTGAAGAAGTACATGCAATTTGAGTGTTCATTAAGATTTTAAAGCAGCATAAATAAAGGAACTATGCACTATAAAAGTAATTTTTTTAATGAGTTATGGGGTAAAAATAATTTTGTTTGATGGATACTCTGAACAGTGAGTATATCTAAAATAGATATAATAAGGAATCTGATGAATGTGTTTAACAGTGCTTTTAAAAATTAAAAGCATAACAAAGCGTTAATGGTGTATGGTAGTGGCACTTACAGTAGCAAATCTTTGGGGGGTTGGGGGAGGGAAATGTCATCTACATGAAAAACAGATCAAGCTACTAGCCCATACTTCAGTGAACTACTGCAGGGAACTGAACTCCAGACCCCTCCCATGTGAAAGTTCCCATCAACAGTCTTCTTCATCAGCTTGATTTCTACTTTTTATCAATAAAATTAGTCACCTAAACATTTGTCCAACTTGCATTTCTGCCAGAAGCTCTTGCAAGCCAAAGGAGGAAAGAATCACTGTATCTTTGTCTAGGGCCTCATGGCTCCTATATAAGCTGAGAAAACTAAAGCAACAGTGTCCATCAAGGCATATAAAATGACTAGAAGACTACAGCAGTACCTGGTCACAAAAGAGCTTTCCAAAGATGAAGAGGTTGCAGACTTGCTCTCCCCTGTGAGCTTTCCCCTATCAAGAATTATGAGGAATGGGAAATCCCCCTTGCCACGGCCTTACATAAATAAGAGACCAAAAAGGAGAGGAATATATTGAACCTCATCAGGATATGAGGGTCTTGGATCCCTTCTTCCCCACAAGGAGTGTAGAAGAAGTTGTCATGGGATGTGTAACAAAAGCATGAATCAGAAGTATCCAAAGGTATAGATTTGTCAATAGAAGATTCTGAAAAGGAGGTGATTGAAATCCCACCTTGCTCCAAAATTCTTCTATACTTACTCCCATGTATCTCTTTCTTTGACACAAAAAGTACCTCTCAAAATTATTAGGCTACTTAAGAGTTTTAATTAATCATATATGCTTTCACAGGATCCTGAAGGCACCTGTGAAACATTAGACACTGTAAATTACCAGCCACGCTTATCTCCATTTGAGTGCTTTAAAACCCTAAAATCCACCTTTAGTAGCTAGGCCAAGCTTGAACAAGAGGCTTCCAATCTATAAATAAACTGATTTCATTAGCAGCTGATGCTTGTGTGCTTATTCAGGCTTGTAGATCTATTTTCACTGCATTATTAGACAGAGTAAGCAGAACTGGAACTTCAACTGGTAACTTGCAAGCAGCTGACTTGCTCAAGCTTAAAGCACCTCAATTCAAACTACAGACTTTTGTAAGTAAATGGAAATTGGTTAAGAATAATATTAACATTGTACTTCAAGGTAATAACACCACAAGGAAAACTGCATCCATTCTATAAACAGGAAAAAATCCTTCCCTCCTTGAAATAAAAGTACTAAATAGTACAACACATCTAATCTTTAGTACAACATTGCTTCAAACGCTTGACAAGAGACTGCAAATGTTTTTTAGGATTTTGAACTCTCCTGTGTGAATGTAGGAGCACAGCTCTTTATGTCTAAACAATAACTGGGAAAGAACCCTAGAACTATGAGTTGTTGCATGTGCATGCCAGTGTGTGTCTGTGCACATGCACATTTATTTATATTTATCCATCCTTCAGGAGTTATCCCATTGCTACGATCCTCATTGCAGCTATACAGGATCTCAGCCTCTGCCCTGCCTCTCCACCATCAGTGGCCCCAACATTACAACACCTCCCAACCAGGAAAAGTTGTTTAAAACATACAGGGAAGCTATGTCTCAGACATTCAAATATAATACAAGATTAGCTCCAAAAGGAAGTCAATATTCTGGAGAAGAAGACAGACACACAAACCTGGATATCCATATTAATTCAAGCTTTCTCACAAACAAATTGACTAGTGATCTAAAACTGGCAATGACTTTAAGATACTTCTTTAAAAGCTCCCCTAAGATTAAAATGAATGACATATTTGGTAAATAATTCCTTTTTGGTGTTGCTTGTTGGTAGTGGTGATTGTGTGTGTCCACATTTTCATATGGAATAAAGATCTCAAGAGCTCAATGTAACAACGATTCAAAGCAAGACCTAAAGAGAAATTATTATCCAAATTAAAAAAGGGAGCTTTCTTTACTCTGTCAAAACTAACTTAAATCAACGCAGCTTTGAAACTTGACAGTGACATGCACTTACACTGCACAAGACCCATTTCTACTGTAGCTGCCAGAGAAATGCAGTTCTGCTACAGATCATTACTGCATTCCTCATGAGCCTAATTCACTAACCCACCCAGTCAGATTCGATTACAAGAAAGCTATCCAAATGCAAAATGTACATGTTGTGTACAGTTTCTCTGCAATAAAAGAGAATTCAAATACTGATACATGGCTCTAGACTAACTCACTTCTCAGTTGTACCTCTTTTTATTTTTCTTTTAAAGCATTGTTCATGTGCATGAAGCACACAATTGTAATAAAAAATAACATCCAGTTGAAGAATAGAGTGTGAAACTCAGAAAAAAGCTCACCAGAGTTCGAACACAAAGAAAATAAAAGCTTCCTTGATAAAACTGCCCCACCAATTGTCACATGGCTTCCTTCCTCTGCCTTCAAGTTCCAAGTTACAAACAAGGTTCCAACTCCCTTTTCCTCTAAAAGACCTGCCAAAGCCCTTCCTGAAACCCTTTTTTGTTTTATTTTGTTTTGTGTTTCTGCTGTGGAACAGTCAGAATGCTGCAATTTTTCTTTATTAAAGGAATCTTCTTGAGCTCAATGCCATGACAGTCTTCTAATACAGACATCATTTCTCACTGACAGGGCAGTGCCACCAGAAGGTGGTGAGGCAGTTAATAAAACTATGTTAACATAATGCAGCCCACAATTCCACATTGTATCCTTCATCTACAAATTCAAATTCTGCTCTTGTTCATGGGTTACACTTAGAGAAATTCAATTACATTACATTTCCTGAACTTTAGATAAACTGTTGGATAGATGGCGAAAACAGATGACAAAAGTTTAGATTATAGATTATTTTTAAAGCAGGTGTAAAGGCTCTTTCAAGTACACGCTGCTGAACTGCTGAGTATCAGATGCTTCACTTACATCTATCTGCTAAGTAGTTCTGAATCAGCTGAGTTTGGCTAAAATTCACGATTTCAGAACAGGAAAAATACCCTAGCAGAAGTGAAGGATTGGCAGTGCAAAAAGTAACAACACTACTCTACAACTCCCCATCCCTTGTTGGTATAGATCAGAGCAACTGTGTAGAACGTGTAAACATATAACAATTTCTGTAAAAAAAAAAACAACCAACCCCCAAAAAAAACCCACACCAAAAAACCAAAACCCTACAAAAGCAAACAAACAAATAAACAAACAAAAAAACCCCAATGACTGCTATGAAAAATGACCAACGTATGCAAGATTGCTTATAAAATTTATGAAGTTCTCCAAAGAATTTGCAAAGTGATAGAATAGCTTGGGATCCCTTGGATTACAAGATTACAACTTTTGTGAGAATGTAATTCTTTTTATCTTGGCCTATTTTTTCAAAAAGATTGTGAAAAATAGAAAATAAAAAACTGGTATGATATATTAAGACAAGCAAAATTCCTCTGTCTTGCTCTACTTCAAAAATATTTTAATCCATTTGATACCTAAGTAATCACATGTTTATTGATTCTGAGGCATCATTAATTATTCAAAACTAAACATTCTTACTATTCAAAATTAGATATAATAAGATACGTCAGGTAGCTTTCTTAAAGGTAGAATGGTTGACATTAGCTGCAAACTGGGTGCCAACCTGCAACTGCAAGAAATTAATTTCTTTAACAGAGTACTGACAAAAGAAGCATGACCAGCAGGTTGAAAGAGGTGATCCTGCCCCTCTACTCGGCCCTCGTGAGACCTCACTTGGAGTATTGTGTCCAGTTCTGGTGTCCTCAACATAAAAAGGACATGGAGCTGTTGGAGCAAGTCCAGTGGAGAGCCACAAGGGTGATAAAGGGGCTGGAGCAACTCCCATATGAAGACAGACTCAGAAAGTTGGGGCTGTTCAGCCTGGAGAAAACTGCGTGGAGACCTCATAGCAGCCTTCCAGTATCTGAAGGGGGCCTATAAGGATGCTGGAGAGGGACTCTTCATTAGGGACTGTAGCAGTAGGACAAGGGGTAATGGGTTTAAACTTAAACAGGGAGAGTTTAGGTTAGATATAAGGAAGAAGTTCTTCACAGTGAGGGTGGTGAGGCGCAGGAATGGGTTGTCCAAGGAAGTTGTGAATGCTCCAACCCTGGTGGTGTTCAAGGCCAGATTGGACAGAGCCTTGCGCAACATGGTTTAGTACGAGGTGTCCCTGCTCATGGCAGGGGGGTTGGAACTAGATGATCTCAAGGTCCTTTCCAACCCAAAACATTCTATGATTCTATGACTTCTACTGTACTACTCTACAGGTCAGATCTTTCTTAGGGAAAGCATTCTGATGCTTTCTTGTCTGAATTGTACATTTATCCCTCTATTTTTCTAACTTTACAAAGAATTAAAAAGACTTCAGGTATGTGCTGTTGGTTTGTGTTCCAAAAAAAATGATAGAATTTATATATTACATATAGAATTTATTACATTTTATTTAAATTAGAACAAATTAATTCCTCCATTTGTCAGGTTTAATTTTCACCTTTTAGTCACCCCCTCCTTTCTTCCCACCTACATTTCTTATGACATTTTTTCTGATTGCCAGTAACTACTTCAGATATTTCATCTAGATTGCTCAACCAGTACTGTCCACTTTTCATGGTCTTTTTATGCTTGATACCCTCTTTTCATTTACAGCTCATCTAAACTTAGTAATTCCATAAAACTTTTAAAATGCAATTGTGATGTTTTAGATAAAGCCTAAGACATTCTTCATCTCTATGACAAACCAGATGAGAATAGTATTGACTGAAGATCTTTATCATTTGAGAGCTGGTCTGTAGAGCTGTGTAACAAAAAGCCAGTTTCAATTCATCTGACATTGTACAAGGCAAAGGACAGCCTAAGCTCCTTTAACATTCAGTAAGTCAAATACTAAATGAAAATAAAAATTCATGTCTTGAACCTAACAGTCAGATGATGATTAGGTCATGCTGACAGAGGAATGCAACAGAACATGTCCTTTGAACTTGTGTTCTTTAGATAACCAGATATAGTTTTGGTTTCCAGCTCAGCAGACCAAAATCTTTTATAAGTGCTACTTTAAGATTTTTAAAAGAAGTAAAGTAATATCACAACAGAAATGGGGGAGGGGATGGGAAGAAGATTATTTTTTTTATTAAACACTTAGCATTCATTTAACATTCTAGGCATTTTAATATTTTTAGCACCCTACTAGGCATCAAATAAGCTCTTCTGTCTCCAAGGTTTACTGACAACAAACAGCACATAAATCACAGGAGCAAAGCCTTTTTAGAACAGACTGGATGCTGTTACTTTCTAAAGTAAATTATATAATCAAGGCAAATTACGAGGGTGTGGATTTTCAGTCTTCCATCATGCCCCAAGCCTCATGAGGGCCTTTAGACTATTCTGCCAGAAGAAACTTTATTTTTACAACAGGTGTGTAAGAGGCAGAACTTAGAAGCTATTTCAACAGTCTGCTGTATCTGTTTTCTTCTGACTGCTACCTGATCTCATTTTAATGATTTTAGGAATGCAGGAGTTGCTTCATTGCCTCAAATTCACATTTCATGTAATGTAGGAGGTTTGGTATAATGACCACTATGTGTTCCAGAAAGACACAGGAAAACTCCATACCAAATAAATAAGGAATTCTCCCCTACTCCTAATTCAATATTAATGTTTAATAGTTGAAGAAGTCTTGAAATCCTTTAATATAAAGTTTGTCTCCTGTCAATACTCCTTTTATTAGTATTATAGCCCAGAATATTCTCAGTCTCCAAGTACTTGTTGAGATTATCTCCAAATTTTAGGGTGGTTTCAAAAGTGCCTGAGTTTCAATTTCTTTTGGTTTTGTTTTTTTTTTTCCTTTTTTCCCTCCCATGATTCTTTATCTTCTGGGAACTTGTTCCATAGCCACCATTCATTTTATATATCTTCTTAACCTGCTTAGATTCTAAAAGACACATTATAGTCCTAACAATAGGAGAACACCGGAGTGTTTACCTGGTTACCCTAGAATATTTTTGCTGCAGAAAATATCCCAAACAAAATGATTTGTTTAAGGAACAATGCAAAGTCAAAAACACGACAAGTAAGAGAACCTTTTTTCCTACATGTCTATGCCATGTATTAACCACTGCCCCAAACGTAAGTGCATGGCGGTAAGGTGATTGGTGCCTCTTCTCCCAGTGTATTTATTTTTTGGGGTTTTTTTTAATGTCTTTCACCTTCCTGAACTGTAACCAGGCAATGGGAAGTCTTCAGAAGAGTTTCAATCATGCTAATAATACACTTAAAATGAAGAAAGGATAAAAGTTAATCAAGGCACTGACACAGAGATATTTGCACTCCGTTCATTTTACCAGGAAAGACTGTTGATACACTGGACAGACTCAATTAGGTTCAATCAACATTTGTATTACTTCTATCATATGCCAAAATTTAAGTTTTCATTAGGTATTAGTAGCCAAATAAAAATGTAGTAAACTCAAAAAATACATTTATTTCAGTACTTCAGTCTTGCTGCCTGCTGTCCTGGGTTCAGCTACAGCAGTCATTTTTTCTCCTTTTCAGTAGCTGGTGCAGTGCTGTGTTTTTGACTTTCAGTCTGGGAACAACACTGATAACACCGATGTTTTTAGTTGTTGCTAAGTAATGTTTACTCTGACCAAGGACTTTTCTCAGTCTCATGCTTTGCCAGGGAGGAGGGGAAGCCAGGAGGAAGCAGAGGCAGGACACCTGACCCAAACTGGCCAAAGGGGTATTCCATACCACAGCACGTCATGCCCAGTATAGAAACTGGGGGGAGTTTCCCGGAAGGCCCAGATCACCGCTCGGGGCGGGCTGGGTATCGGTCGGCGGGTGGTGAGCGGTTGTGTCCTCTCCCCTTGTTATTTCCCTTACCATTGTTATTGGTAGCAGTAGTGGTTTGTATTATACCTTAGTTCCTGGAGTGCTGTTATCTCAACCCGTGGGAGTTACATTCCTCTGATTCTCCTCCCCATCCCTCCGGGAGCGGGGGGAGGAAGAAAGGGGGGGAGTGAGTGAGCGGCTGCGTGGTTCCCAGTTGCCAGGTGGGCTTAAACCACGACACCTGCTCTGAACTTGAACATCAAGTTTATATTTTCCCAAACACTTGAAGAAATTCCACATTCATAGTTCTATTGTTTGCTTGTTCATTCAGCCATAAGTCAAAAATAAAAGCATGTATTTTATCTGACCATTCATCTCAGACCAGCCTATTTTGAAAAAGTTTTCCAAGTAGCTAAAAAAAAAAATTTCTTTCGTTGTACCTTGTATCCACTGCCTATTACTGTCCCACTATGAATTGCCAAAAAGACTGCATTTTCTTTATACCTTCTTACTAGCTAGTTGAAAATAAGAACTTGTCACTTATGAAGCAAAAAAGGGCATTGCTATTTAGATATGAAAAGTCGTAAAACAAAAAAAGATATTACTCTTTTCAGTGTACCTTAAATATATTAAATGGGAGACAAAGATCATATGCACTGGCAAGGATCCAAAGATAAAAAAGGAAAAACTTTCATAGGAACTATACACATTTTCATAGTAGGGTGATCAGGATCTTTGAAAGGCACATTAGAACTCTTAATGTTTGCATTACTATGGATCACACTAAAACATTGCATGAAAAAAATAGTATGTTAACAGAATTGGCAAGAAACACAAATTACAGTCAAATTTGGACAAATTTGAGATATTTTTTGTCAGTATAATCTTCACTGATATACCTAACAGAAATTCAACCAATATTGGTTCTACTTTCTTTCATCAATACGTTGTTTTTTAAATAATATTTTCTTTCCTCTCATCCAAATAATTGAGTGGAATTTGATAATAAGATGTTCTTCATTTATGCATTTTCTACTTAGAAATTGATTCCTCCTTTTCAGTAGCAGACCAATGATATTGTAAATTATAATAATCTTTAGTAAAGACTAAAGACCTATGGTAGTACACAAATCTTTCCAAACTACTTTCAATACTTCAGCAACTAGCTTTATAGCCTTCATTAGCTTTGCCAAAATTCTTGTAATTGCTATTACTCTTGATTTCTTTCACAGAAATTAGTTATTTTATGATGTAAGATTTATTTTTCTTCCTCTGTCTTTTGCAATAAAATATACACTGTGCTATACAGAATACCTGATGTGTTATACTGAATACCTTCATGGTCTTTTCAGATTCACAAGAATGCATCCTTGAGACCAAATGAGTGCAAGTCAGCACCTGCATGCGAAAAAGATAATGAATTTCAGTATTTGGCAGCACTGTGCCTTTTCCTATTCATTCAGGATTCTGTCTTCCACCCTCACATTTTTTCCCCTGTATCCTTTCCTGTGCTGCAAAGAAGTCATCCTTCAAGTTAGTGGTTAGTGGGAAAGATTATTTGGATTGTACCAGAGCATAGAGAATGTTCACTCTCCTTTACCTATCTTTAAGGGAAGTCACTATTGGTCATTATGTTTTAACCTAATTTAAACCTAGAACAGTCTTACTTTCAATGACGTTAAAATGCTTAAGGTACTTGGTGGATACTTAGTACAAGTGTGTTCTAGCTACCTAAAGTTGGGGGGTTTTATAAAGATATTGAGCACAGTGTGATAGTTTGAATAAACTACAAAAGTTAAAACTATGTTTGCCAGCCAGCTTGCTCAAGGCTACAACATATGCAGCATTTCACCATGAAAAACTAGCATCATTTCGTTTTTTACTCTTTTGCAATCTTCCATCTCTTCCCTTAACTATTTCACCACCTATATAA
>NW_009923023.1:2797-3713 GCF_000696875.1 Nestor notabilis | reverse complement strand
TTACATCCGCTCCGGCACTTCCGCTAGTTTTGCGGCGGGCTGATCCAGGCATCCGGGTCGCTCAGTGACTCAGGGTCGCCCGCTACGTTCAGGGGCGTTGGAGTCTCGGCACAGCCCTGACCCGTGCTCATGCTCAGCTTCCGGTTTCCCCGGACGGGTTATAGGGGTCGGCCTTCTCGATCAAAACGAGACCGGCATCGGTTAATACGGTGCGTACCGTTACGGCATCTCGGGCGTAATGCCGGAGGCTGTCCATCCTGCATTCTGCCCCTTTCCTTTTTTGGTTTATTACATTGAAAGCTCAGGTGGCCAGGTTTTCCACAATTATAGTATCTCTTTGAGGAAGTCCCTAACGGTCTCATAGCTGCAGCAAAAGCTCCTGCCAACATAGTTCGTTGGTACTCTAGTGAGCTAATTCGATTTGCCGCTTCTACCATTTCCACCAAGTTGGCAGTTCGTGGTAGAGGTAACAAGGCCTTTTTACAGTCCGGATTGGCATTTTCTATTGCCAATTTCAGCAAGAGAGAGTCTTTTACCTCAGGATTATCTTATTTGTTTGTCTATCACATCTCTCGATCGATCGATAAACTCCATATAGGGCTCGTCCCTTCCTTGCTGAATTTTAACAAACGACACCAGCTGTTTACCTATTTCAGGGATGGCAGCAAAGGCTTTTAAAGCAAGCATAGTGGAGCCTTTTAAAACATCCAGTTGCATTTGCGCTCGAACCTCAGGCGTTCCAAAAGGCCCCGTGCCCATAAGGTGCTGCGTTCCCACCCCTAGACGCGGGTCTCCCGCTTGGCGATCGAGGTTCTCGAGGGCTCATATTTCACGCAGCTCTCCCCATTTACCTTTCCAGAACAATTTTTGTGTGGGGGTTAAGATGAGTGATGCTAATTGGTCACAATCATAGGGT
>NW_009923023.1:632-853 GCF_000696875.1 Nestor notabilis | reverse complement strand
GGGAGCAGGACCCGGATGTTTGTGCTGAACGCGATGGGCCAGTACCAGCCTCGACAGGGCACCGTTGAGGATGCACACAATTGGACTTTTGGGTGGGCAAACAAGAAGCGAGAGCAATGCCGGCGGCACCGTTGCAGAACTCACCGTGTGGACGATAGGCCCAGGGGCAGCTTTTTGTCACGGATCTTCGGCTGTGGGAGCGGCAAAGGCAAATCTGTGGT
>NW_009923023.1:0-540 GCF_000696875.1 Nestor notabilis | reverse complement strand
CAAGCCGCCTGCCTCAGAGAGTCCATCTGTATGAGAGAGTGTCCATCTGAGAGAGTGTCCGTCTGTCTGAGCGAGTCTGTCTGTCTCAATGTTTCAGAGAGGCCCTCTGCCTCAGAGATTCCATCTCAGAGAATGGTTGAGAGTCTGTCTGAGACAATATGTCTGTCTGAGATAGTGTGTATTAGAATGTCTGTCTGACAGTCTATCTGTCTGAGGGTCTGTCTCAGAGTCTGTCTGAGTCTGTTAGTCTGAGAGGATCTGTCTGAGAGAATCTGTCTGTCTGACAGTGTCTGTCTGAGAGTGTCTATCTCAGAGAGCCTGTCTTTTGAGGATTTGTCTGAGAGTGTGTGTCTGCGTCAGAGAGTCTGTTATGGAGTGGCATCTTTGGCAGAGTCTTCTGTTGCAGAGCGTTGTCTGTCTGTCAGAGAGAGTCAGCTGCGGCGTACTGGTCCGTCTGTTGCAGAGAGTCTGCCTCAGAGAGATTTTGTGCAGGTTCGACTGTGAGATCAGAGTGCGAATCTGAGCCAGTATGTATGAGGG
>NW_009923022.1:56818-61044 GCF_000696875.1 Nestor notabilis | reverse complement strand
GGCTCTTGTGGTGTTAACGGGTTAATGGCTTTCCTCTGCTATAAGCCGCGATAGGAGGTTTAACCCGTGTTTGTACTGCTTGGTTTTTACTGATGTCTGTTTTGAGTGACCATGCCGGCCTCAAAGCTTGCGGCAATTAAATCGAAACGCCTGACATCTTGGCTTTGGTTTTGGTTGGGCTTTTTTTTTGTGATTCCCTGGTGGGGGATATGTGCTTTTAAGGAAGGGGTAAGGCACATCTTCGTCCAGCATCTGTATCTGAAACTTCAGAGTCAAATTATATTCAACACGTTACTCTCTGAAAAACTAAAGATGGGAGTAAAAGAGAAAGTCCGTAGTGTTTTGTTGAGTTGCGCCACAGGCAGTATGACACTCTTTAAGTTTATAATTTGGTTGGATTCAGCGCAGGGTGGTGCATATGAGATGTCGGACTGATCAGAGTGCTTAGTAGTGTAACTGTAAATACATAGTGGGAGGTTTTAATCAATGAGGTTAAGATGTATTATAAAGTAAATGACACAGAGTCATGTCCTATTTCTGTCATCTGGTCGCTATAGCTATGGGTGCACTGTCTTCTGTTTTCATCAGAAATGTACTTCTGTCTTGAATTTTTTAAGATTTCTTCACTGCAGGTAACACTGTGTGAAGAAATAAAAACTGACTTGATTGAAAAAGAGGATTTTATTGTTTGTTTGTTTTCCACGATATCTTGTTATTAGAGCCACATAGACATACAAACATCTTGTTTTATACCCATTTGAGTTCACAAACTGGAAAATAAGACTTAAGGTAATTATGTGTTGCACTGCATATTAAATGAGTAAGTGGAGTGATGTATCTTTGCATATTCAGTAATATGACTGAACAGGGCTCTTGAATACTTGGTTTACTCTGTTAGTGCCCTCCTATTGCAGGACTACAATTCCCAGAATTCTTTTCACTTCAAACAGCATTGTGGTTTACTACAACAGATGGTTGCCCAAATTAACATAGTAAGTGAAAGGTATGATACTTCTGTGCTAAACAGTGGATCCAGAGTTGTGGTTTGAGAATGCACAGCATTTGGGACAATCCCAGCTTAAGTACTCCTGACCACTTCCCTGACCTTGTGTGTTGTTTCCTCCCCTGCCAAAAGACTCTCTTATAGCACTGTTCAAGCTAGCAAGATTCAGACTTTTCTGGTAGCTCCCCTCATTTGGTCACTGCTTGGCTCTGCAGTTGCTTTGCTGGAACAGAGGGAGAATGACTTTGAAGTGAGCATGAGCAGGCAAGGGGGCAGCAGGGTTGCTTTTGGTGTTATTCTTGTTTAAAGACTTAAGTGTGGTACTGTTTGTGCCAGCCATGGTGGGGCTGCCCTGAAATGGTAGGTTCAGCTGTATCTGGGTAAGTCACTGGCTAAACTGTTAAAACAGTTGAGACTTTTTTTTCCCCTTTCAGTGGTCCTGCTGCTGCTTCTCAAGTACTGCATCCCTCCTTACTCTAGTAACCAGTGGAGACTTTGCTAAACCTGCTCAGTACATTTCACCAACAGAAGGTTACCTGCATGCCTCCCTGTTCATGAGGTTAAACTGAGTTATTGAGAGGTCCACTGAGCTTCAGAATTGGTGGAAATGTTAGTGTGAATTGGCAAGGGTGAGGAAGGAGGTCCTCCCTGTCCTGGAATCACTGAGGTTTTGGATTGCCTCTGTGAAAGTCTGCTGAACACTCAAGTTGCTGCAGTGAGTTGTGGGGGGTCATACAGCTTTTAAGGTGCTTTGCTCAGCCAGTTATTCAGCTTCATCCTGAGACAGCACCTGGTGGAGGAAGGAAGGCTGGGGAGAGAGGAGGGTAAGGAGCTATTGTGTGTGCATTCCCTCTCTGCCACTCATTTGTACTGGCATGCCATTGCTTCTGTGCCTGCATTGTACTGGGACTGGAATCCAAATTGACACACAAAAATCACGTGGCTGCAAAAGAACTGGCACAAGAAAAAGTGGGAATGTACAGACTGAGCTATTGTTGAAGCCTGGATTTGAGTCAGTTTTGGATCCGTCTGTGCTCTCACAAATCTGCATCCTGGGGACGCAGTTCTGTGACAGTATGGACTGACCTGAGTCAGTTTTGACACAGTCTTAGAGCTGCTATTAATCCACGTCCACTTCCGCATTGAGCTTATTCTGAGAACTGTCTGAAAGGAGGTTAAAAAAGAAACAACCCACACACAGAAATTATTTTTTTCTTCTCCTGGTAGTATAATTTACTGAAACGGTTCATCCCAGGGGCAAAGAAAGTCGAAAGTGGCTGTGAAATCAGGTAGCTAAAATAAGTACCTGCAGGGATGAGACTGAAGTGGCCCTTCCTAAGTAAGCTTTATCCTGTTGAGGAATTGCAGCCTCAACTCTAGAATCTCTAAAGTCCTGTGGGACCACCTGACCTTTCTGTAAGATACAATTTTGACTACAAAGATTATGGGAAAGTAAACTCCCCAGTAATTTCCTTTTTTTGTCGCCTTCTGTGGTTGCAAAGATCTCTCTCTGTTCTATGTCCGATTTTGCTGAGTTTTAGTATCATCAATAATAATGTATAGTGTAACGTACAACATTAGGTTTCTGCTTAAAGTGATGCTGACCATTGCTTTCACACCATTTGTGAGCCAGAAGCATTGTGTGTCTCCCTTTCCATTGTGGCTTAATGGCACTTATCTGAGCTGTCAAAACCAGTAACCAAAATAAGATTTGAGGCTGTTACAAATAACTCTTTAAAGCTGTGTGAGTTTTCAGCTTTGGTTTTGCAGTCTTTGATATTCTTACAAACTTGAATACTTTTTAGGAGTGGGTGTGGGGTTTTTTGTTATCCAGATGTGTTGTAGTGAATTCGTATATAGCCTGGTGACCCTGTAGATGAATTAGTTGCATAGTTTTTCTCTGTGTCCCAAATTCAAAGATCATGTGCTTTTTTTATAGCTATAGTAGTGAAATACATACCTTTTCTCTTGTTATCATTGATTTGTCCAGAAAAGCCAAAGTTGTGGTTATTAGGTCTTTCTGGTTTTATGTCCGGTACTTGCTTTAGGCCACTGTCTTGTTGAGGAAGACTTTTTTGCAATAACCCAGCCAGAAACAAACCAAACCAAAACTGATTTAGATGTTTGGTTCTTAAAAAAAAAACCCCAAAAAACCAACAAATAGCCAACATTCTCCCACCCCCCAAAAAAAGATCAAGCAAACAAAACTCAGACCCCCAGGAAAAACATGTTCTAGAAGGAGACCCTTTGACTGCCTGTGTACTGAAGACCATGAGAAAAGTGAGGATGACCCTGCCTGTTAGAAAACCTCCTGATCCTGGTGTCTTTGTTCTGGAGAGGGATGAACAAAATCCACTGCCTCTGTTTAGAAGCTGTCTCTGTCCCTTAAGTAGTAAATATTTATACGCAAAAAACCTGTGTTATGGAAAACTAAAATGATGCTTGAGTTTCTTATAGTTGCTGATGTATGTGTTTGTATGTTTTAGGGATTTATGGTTTTGGGTTTTATGCAGCTTTTTTTACCCCTCTCTCCTGAATTGATAGATTTCACAGATGACAGCCTAAAACCTGGGAGCCTCAGACAGCTTTTGATAGCCATTTTTAACAGCCATAGAATTTCTCTACTCAAACCCATAGGAATTCACTACACTTTCCAGTATAAACTGTCTAAGGCTTTTCGTATGTGATACAAATTGGAATGGTACTGTTTCATCAGTCTGGTAAATGCTTCTGGATACATCTGGCTTTCTGAGCCTCTTATGCCATGACAGCATTAATCATGTTGGTGCTTCTCAATGTTACTGAAATGCAGATAATGCTCTAAGTGTGTTAACAGGCTTAGTAAATTTAGAACCAGGTAAATGAAACTTGAGTTTTTATGTTTGAGAGCACCATTGCCATGAAATGCTGACTTCCTCAATTGGAAATGCCGAATGTGATTGAGCTGTAGTTTGATGTTTGAGGTAATGTGCCAATAAAACTACCACAATGGAATTTTAAAGGGCAGTATAATAATAAAGATTAATGGTATAATTAATAAAGGGTTAAAAGAACAATGTGGACATTTACATTGAAATAAAAAGTCGCTTGCAAGCTGTAATTGTGCAAGTAACCTTAATAGTATAAACCCGAACTCATAAATGATCCATGTATAGTGTTACATTATTTGATGGCAGAGCCCCTAGCGGGAATTTCTAAGTATGTGGAGGTATAAGAATATTTC
>NW_009923022.1:14474-56787 GCF_000696875.1 Nestor notabilis | reverse complement strand
TCCTCCCCCCCTCCCCCCCCCCCCCCCCGTGAGTAGGATGGTGTTTATCTCTTCCTTTTGTCCCTCCATTCCTAAAGGACTTGTGTACACAAGTCTGATGTAGAAAGTATTGAGAGCAAATCACATCTGCAGATATATTAAAGCTCACATGGTGGTGATGTGTGGTGCATCTCTTGCTCTCTTCTAGGTTATCTGTTGGCATTAGGAGCTGTGATACTCCCTGGGAAAGGAATCTTCTGGCTTTTGATGCCATCTCTTGAAAGCGGTGTTTTGTATCGGGAGAAGGAACAGGGGCTGGAGAAGCACACTTGCAGTTTTCAAGTTTGTCATTTGGCTGGTACTAGAAAATTGAAGGCAGCAGTAGATGGAGACAAAGGTTTTCTTGCTCATTAGGCTGCCAGGCTCAAATAAATAATGATTTTTCCCAAGAATGTTTGCTAGGGTTTACTAAATGCCTTTTGATTTTGTTTGGGGAGAATTTCTGGTATTGTATATATCATTAGATTTTGCAGCAAAAGCAAGGATGTTTATGGGAAACGTCCTTGTGATTAGTATGGTTGAGTATTCTTCTGTGGCCACACTGCTATTGTACTTTCCTTGTCATTAGTGTATTTGTTAGGCAGAAGTCTGTAAGCAAAGGTAGTGCTCACCCTCCCCAAACTGGACTTATGAAAGATCACTTCCTTCATCGTGCAGAGTATACCTTTTTCCTGCTGGAAGTGTACCTGTTAGTTGTCAGAAACACCACGGTATTGAACTCTTTTTTTTTTTTTTTTTTTTTTTTTTTTTTTTTTTTTTTTTTTTTTTTTTTTTTTTTTTTTTTTTTTTTTTTTTTTTTTTTTTTTTTTTTTTTTTTTTTTTTTTTTTTTTTTTTTTTTTTTTTTTTTTTTTTTTTTTTTTTTTTTTTTTTTTTTTTTTTTTTTTTTTTTTTTTTTTTTTTCCTCCTTCCAAATTATTGTGTACATGTACAGTTGGACTTCATGGTAAACTTCATTTACCTGTACTGCTCTTGAGCAGTAGCATACCACAGAGTATAGCTCAGTTCTGGTTTGCAAAGAGACCAAGACTGAAATCAGTGGAAGTCTTTAGTATACTTTCTGGTTTGATGCTCTTTTATCACTGTTACAAAAATGGGAAGCAGGGTTTAATTAGAGCATATAGAGCTGTAAAATATATTGATTGAGAAGCAAAAAGAGGGAAGCTTAAGAGTGAGTTTGTCATTAAGTGTTTATGTGATAGTGGGAAATCTTCAAAGCATAGCTGTTTTCTGATAAAAGTTCGGGTGGAATGCTTAACCAGAAAATTTTGGGGCTATGGTTTGTTTGGTTGTTGTTTTGGTGAGTCTTTGTGGGGGAGTGTTTGGTTTTGATTTTGTTCCTGCTTTTTGAATGTATGTTAAGCTCTATGAATTAAAAAGAGCCTAGTGTTGTATAGCACAGGTTTAGGTGTGAGACTTCCATGGGGGGTATTTTTGAGGTACTGTGTAAAAATGTCTGGTTCTTTGTACAGCTAAGTGCAATGAATAGGCTTTCCCTAGCGAATTTTAAGTCTCTGGTTTGTTTTCTGAAGGCTGTATGTGGTAACTTCCTGAAGAACTTTGTCACTATGCAGGGCAGCTGCATTGTGGTAGTCAAACTGTTTGCTTCCAGTTCTGTTAAAGAGCTATGTTAAAGCTTGTTGGTCCATAAAGTAGACATTTAAACGTTGTGTGTGTTTGGGGTTCTTTATTAACTGTGTTTGTCTTTAGTTCTCAGAAGATGTTTCTATAGTGTCATTCTTTGCTGTCGAGTTCCAAACAGGTTACACATTTATTAGGAAAAATAATAGGGTGTGTATTTGAAAATACTGATTTTTTTTTTTTTTTTTCTTTTTTTTTTTTTTGGTGTCACATAGCTGAGTGTGTATTTATCCATGTGTATGTATGCCTGTATAATACATGTGTGTGTAGTCCAGCTTGTAAAATTGAGTTGTCGTTAGCCATTTATCAGCTTTAGAATTTTGTCTTTGCTTCCAGATGTGGTTGTAAGTTGTAGGACAGTACTTCACCTGTGGATATCTGCATTTGCAACAGTTGACTGTACTAGTGCTATTGAACTGCTTTTCTGTCTTCCTAATGACAATGCAGATCACCATCTCCCTTCCCCTCTCCTAATCCCCTATTTATTTTTTTTTATTTCTTTCTTTTTTTTTTTTTTTGTTTTTGTTTAACCTGTGTCTTGGAAACAATTTCCCAGTAAGTTCTAATCATGTTTATGTTTTGCTTCCAGTAGGAATTGGAACTGAAATTATTCATCCGCTTCTCCGAGCCTTTTGAAAAGTGACTAAATGCAACTGAGTCAGATTGTCTGTGGGAATGAAGTGGCTGGGAGAATCCAAGAACATGGTGGTGAATGGCAGGAGAAGTGGAAACAGGTCGTCTAATGACCATGCGCAGAATCAGACCAAATTGCAGCATGCAGGAAAGGAGAATCCGAAGACGGGCAAAAATGGAGTTGAGAGAAGATCAGGCAGATGTACGTGCATATTTATGCAGCTTAGTGCTGTATGTGATTCATCTATCAATTTGCAAGTCAAGCTTCTGTCTTGTCTTAATTCATGAAGGAGGTCTGCATTCAGTGTGTAGCTATCATCAGAAGTATTAATTATGTTTGTATCTGCTGGGTGTGTTAAGTTGCTTCAGAAATGCAGATCTTTTCAGTTTTAAAGTTAAGTGAGAATAGGTAGATGTACATCAATTTTGAACTGGTGTAAGTATAAAATACGTGATTGGCAATAAGTGAGAACAAGTGTGATTGGAGGTTGTGCAGAGAAGCTGTGGCTGCCCTGTCCCTGCCAGTGTTCAAGGCCCGGTTGAATGGGGCCTGGAGCAGCCTGGTCTAGTAGAAGGTGTCCCTGCCCATGGCAGGGGGTTGGAACTGGATGAACTTTAAGGTCCCTTCCAACCCAAAACATTCTAGGGTTCTACGATAACATAAATTGAATTACTAACCCATCTTTTAATGAATGCACAGGTAGAAGTAAACCCTGTTTTGAATGAAGTCACATATATCAGTGGTCATTATGAAATGGTTTTAAGGAACATAGATTATTATTTTTGCTGTTGGTCTGGGATGAAGGACTGATTACAAATTCAGAGCAAGTCCTTTATTCAGATTTTGGGGAAATAATTTTTGACATTTTTGTGACTTGATCACATTTATAGGTCAGAAATTTTAGAGGCAGGTGTGACTGAACTTTGTGGTCTGGAAAGATGCTTGTAGTTGGGGAGGGGAAAAGAAAAGGAAAGCGGTTAAAGACACCCGTAAAATATATTCTTAAGTACTTTCTCCACTGGCTGCTACATAAATGAACAAGAGTGAAAAATTAACTGTGGTTCTGGGTCTTCAGTTATTTTGTCATCTTCCTTAATTGTTCTATATTTTTTGTCTCCTACCTGTGGCTGTCTGTCCCTGAGAGTGGTTGGGCTTTATAATGTTTTTTAAATGATACCTAATTTAAGTTCTCTTATTTGCAGGTAGCGGTGCTTCAGGATTTGAGGGTCAAAGTCGTTATGTGCCTTCCTCTGGAATGTCTGCCAAGGAACTGTGTGAAAACGATGACCTAGCAACTAGTTTGGTTCTTGATCCCTATTTAGGTTTTCAGACACACAAAATGAATACTAGGTAACTTGTCTTTATTTTTCTAGAAAAGAATTGCTCATCTTTGTTGATGTAATCAGAGCAAAACTATCGAATTTCTTGCATGTTTCTGACGGTCTGAAAAAATGGCAATTTGTGAGTAGCTTCTGCCTTTAAAATTGTGTTGCATGTGAGACTGGATCTTGGAGCTCTGTGGCAGTGTTCATTTTTAACACTATCGCAGGTCTTTCTATTAGCCTGTGTGTATCTATGGTGTACAACAGGTTCTTAATAGACACTGTTTCCTGCCTTAAATGGTTAACTAATCCTGAGTTTTAAACTATTAGTCATTTGAATTATTTCAAAGACAGAAGTCAGTGTTTGGGGACTTTTCTGTTTATTTCATCTGCCTGGGTGCATTTCTCCTTCCCCTCTTACTCTTATGATATCAGAAGAAAGATACAGTTCCTGAACATCAAGTGCTCAGTTCTTGCTGAAGTTCTTGCTACTCAGAAATGTCTGTATAAGGTGAATTAATTTGCACACTGGGAACTTGCTTACCGGAGTTGCACACAGTTTTGCACTGTTACGCACCTCTCTGAGTACTTCTGATCTAAAGTCAGTGCGGTCTTAGGGGTCAGTTGCTGCATTTCTCTTTTACAGGCATACCACATATTGTAAGTATATTCTAGAGATCTCTATTACGTTTTTGTTTACATAAAAGATCTGCGTTGCTAGCTTAATGGCGAAGTTACATAGAAATTTTAAGTTTCTAAGGACAGTAATCATGTGCTTATTATTGTGCAATAAAAAGACCTAGAGTTTCCAGGCAGCACATCATGGAAAACAGGCTGCTCAGTCCTTCAAACTGTTGCTATGGCTATTTTTAAACAGCAGCTTACCTGTGCAGCATGGTCAGATAACCAGAGTATCAGTTAAGTAGTTTTTTTGTATGTATGTAACGAGCTGATTGATTCAGAAATGACTGCTAGATTAATCTGTTGTCACATAACATAAATGGTTGCTCGTATTACCTGACAGCATGAGTTGCACATGAAATTGCAACAGTGCGGTCCTAATAACTGCAAAGACTTACTCCAAAGAAATGTGTCTTTTTCACTGGAGAGTACTGCATCCATCTGCAAGAGGAATGCTTGAGTTCTTCCTGTTCCCTCTGTACTATTGGTTACAATAGCACATTGTGCCCAACAGGGTCTAGGTAGATGATGGTATTACAGTTCGGTTCACAGTGTCTTTGTATTTCCAGCAGTTAATCAAACTAAATATATATGCCCAAAAGACTCTTTTGTTTTGTTGCATGAATGGTAGTCTATAGGTAGTTAATTCTTAACTACATAGGGAGTTAATTCTTAACTACATAGGGAGTTAATTCTTAACTCTTTCTGCTAAGGAAATGATGTATTCAGTGTTTAATAGCTGGAGAAACTATTCTCAGAAATGTTTTCTGCTGATATGTTTTCGACACCTAAAATACTTTTTTAATTACTAATTTGAATCAAAAGACTAGACAAAGGCTGTCATCATGTATTTCTTCCTTTCTCAGACTTGGAGAACAGTTGCAGGCAGTCTTCAAGGACATCAATAATCTTGGAATGCTATAGGAAGTGCTTAGGTGGGGCTTATGACTTCCACCAGAAACACATCTTCTTGCCTCTTTCATAATGTCCTGTTGAGAGAGTTTCTGTTGTTGCTATGAATTAAAGTAAAGGCATCAGCATAGTTCTTGTTCATCTTTTTGGTACAGTGATGACATCTGCTTGTTACTGTCGCTGTGATGCTTAGATCATCTTCTTTCCTACAGTAAGCTGTAGTCTTTCTAGAGCTCCTGAGATGTATTGTTCTTGTATGGCTTGGAGGGAAGGTGGGAGGAAAATCAAATATGAAAAACTAGACTGTTTTCAAAGTATCAGAGCTAGTATCAAATACATGATTGTAGCAGAAATTTACAGTTTATTTGGTCATCTTCTCCTTCAGTGTGTTAAAGTCATGTTAGTTATGTAGTTTGTATATTGAGGTGCACTTAGAATAAAACAGCCTTTTATGATGGCAAGCAAATATTTCCTGTTCCCTTGTGATTTGTTTGAAGATGTACTGTGGACTATGTGACTGCCACTATTCTGCTTTGCTATTTGTATTTTTGCAACTAGCAGCCCAGGGTAGGTTGGTGACCACTTACCAACATTGCACTTAACCTTACCTCTGGAAGCCAAGTTACTTAATAATGCAAAAATACAATCTCCTATATAAGGACTTTCTGTATTCATTCATTCATTTAGTCGAAGAGTTTGTAAAGACTTCTTGGTTTGGCCAGAGTATATTGATGGGGTGGGGGGAGGTGGGGGGGATAATTTTGAGTAAAATATATAGATTATTGTTGGAATGTCTTTGTTTTCCATTGTCTTTATACCAAATAAGTGATCTTACAGTAGAGTGGTGACAAGAATATGATTGTTAATTTTTTCCATGGACCATAATTCCTGAATGCCCTTCATCTTGGGAGTTGGGCTATTAGCTTTGCAAACTGTCAAATTAGTAATGTCTGAACCACCTGAAAACTAGTTCTCAAAAGATTACAATGAGCTCCCCCAATAAGTTTGTCCATTATTCCTCTGAAATACTTTCTTGTCACTCAGGGATTTGATGGACAGCGTAACATGTAGCTCTAGAAATGTCTTCAGTGGCTTTACCCAAAAGTAACTTAAAATCCTCTTGGATTTCCAAGAGAAAGAGGATTGTTTTCAAAACTTCTGGTCCTCTTTAGAGTCGCTGTGGTCATTCTTTCATCAAATTGGTAGCTCTTACCTCAACAAAATAGCAGGTTAGCAGTTAACACAAAACTTCATATATTAGTAAGTATAATCTTGTCAAGTACAGCTGTTCTAAAAGGTTTTGTTCCTTCTTGTACAAATCCTGTCATATCACACTTCTTTGGGGTTTTTATTTGTTTGCTTGTTTGGGTTTTGTTTGTTTGTAGGGCTTTGTTTGTTTGTGGTATTTTTGTGTGTGTGACAAAGACTATCCTGGCTCTTAAGATCTACTTAGTCTTGCATGCCTGTCTTTTTTGTAAAAACAAAACTGATTTTGCAAGCTATTACTTTCTGGGTTGAAGGTTGTCTAACATGAGAGATTAAAACTGACACTTGTAAAAGTAAAGTGAATTCTTGCTTATCTTACCATCTTTTATTCTCAGATGCTTTTCCCTAGCCTGAGTGCTGAATCTTGAAGTTGCATGCCTTAATGTCTAATCCATTCTTTACTGTTGTACATACAAATGTGTTAGTATTTAAAACTTAAGCCAGAGTCATGATCATACAGATGCAGTTACCAGTCACTGTCCTTTCCTGGTTCCCTAAAGCACCAGCATCATGCTGGGAAATACTGAGAGCAGTTCCAGTGTCTTTCAAAGTGATGTAGGATGTCACATGCTTTGTAGTCTGCTTTAGGATTTAAGCTTGGTGTGTGGTGCAGGTGGTTTTGTCTGATAACATGAGACTTCAGGACCAAATATGAAGTGTTTGGGGATGATGTATGGGAAGCTGCTTACTCTCAACATGGCACCAAGAGCAATTGCTGGCTTCGGTGTGAACAGTCAGTTGTTCCTGAACTTGACATGGACATCACTCTTTGTCCCTTAGAGTCACCACTGAGCAATAAGGACAAAAAAGGCAAAGCAGTTCCTTATCACTTGCATTTGTGGGTCTGTGCTGAAGCATTTCTGTGCCTCTTAGCTCATTTCAATACAGTAATAAAAGGGCTCAGTATTTATCTTGAACAGGGTTTGGAGGTAGAACAAGCTATGTGGCTTCTGCTAAATAAGGTTACATGACTGTATGGTTCAACTTCAGTGACATGGTGCTGTGGAGATACTGGATTAGAGGTACACAGCTCTTAAGTAGTGACACCCTATTTCAGAATGAAGCTGTTACTGAGGTCTGAAGAATGTATCTGTGTACTTTCCAAAATCACTTTGACTTCTGTCTAAAATCTGCTTTTCTTTTTTTTCCTATTTTTATTTTTGCTGATAACTTAAGTCAGTAACATCCTTCAGCTTGTTCCTGGTTGTCTTCCTTCGCTGTGTATAATCATACACAGTGTTTACATTGTAACTAACTATTTCACTGCTGCTGAATGTTTTGGATTTAAAAATAAACAAAAATATCACAACCAGCACCACACACAACCCCCCCATACCAACACCCACCACCTTACTTCTACACATTTTTTCTAGTTGCACCTTTAACTTCTATAAAAAGTGTTGTATGTCCAAAAGATGGAGTCACTTGCATCCAGTAGTCATGGTAACTGCTAAATTAAATTTACCATGTGGAGTATCAGAATAGGAGTGGGGTGTGTGTGGTTTTTCTGTATGCCCCATATTTATTTAAAGACAGCATTTATTTGCTAGCCATATCAAGGAGAGTGAAATTATGTGGTTGTTAGAATTCTCTTCTAGGCAGTACTGGAGTTTTGACCACACTGATGCGTGTGTAGTTTCAGTTCAAGAAATTTAAATAACGTGGATTACTTTTGTCATTAAAAATGCTGGTTTGAACTTTGGCTTTTAAAGAACAAGGAGTTTTTACAGATCCCAGCATTGGATATTAAACACAGAACAACTTGATTTTTATATAACTAGCTTTTAATTAAAATGCTCATACTGCTACTGCAGGGTTGGGGGGGTGGGGGAAGCCAAAATGTATGTTAACTAAATAAATGGTTTCTACTTAGTATAAGTAGATGATTTTTACCTGTTGTTTTGCTGTTTTGGATGCTGAACAGCCTTGCAGTTCTAGCTTTTGTGCTGAATCTCTGATACTAGATGAACAGTAACTTGCTGTCTTTCCATAGCCTCTTACATAAAAATATCATCCAGACAAAGTGCCTGCTAAGAGACTAATGGGATGCTGTGTTTTGATAAATTCACTCTTCTTGATGTTCCCTATTCAGAAGTTGAAAAATAGGTTTAGAAGCATAACTCTTTTATGACCCACCAATACAGTATGTGGAGTTCCATAGCAGAACTCTCACAGGATCAATTTATCCTTTTTATTCAAACTCACTGCTCTCAGTGACTGAGACTGAGCAAGGTACTGTGCTTCTGAACTTACCAGAAACTCTCCTTTAACTTCCTTTATAGGCAAGCATCTCACTGACCTTTGGCTTTATACCTTGGAGTTTCAAGAGTCTTTAAGTATTCCTGAGGTAAGAGAAACTTAGAGAGGTTTGCTTCCCCAAGCTGCTTTCCTACGTCTTCCTTATTCAGACCACCTCAGTTTGCCCTTAACTGGAATAAGATCATCATGTAGCTGATTTTGAAATTGCAATAGCAGTTGCTTTTTTGGATCTTGTTGACTAGGGAAAAATAAGTATTTCCTGGAGAAGTGCGAAAAGTTTCTGTTCTGCAGCTTGTCAGGAAGAAGGTGTATTATTATTTCTTTAAAGATACTGTGATAGCGGAGTTTTTCATTCTTGGCTTACTTTTAAAAACAGACTGTTTTGCAGCAGGTTCCATGTTCTGTGAGACTTGTTCCCTGAAGCTGTTTGTAGGGTGGCTCGATGAGTCTCTGTGTGTAAGCAGATTCAAACACCAGAGTGTCTGATTCAGTTTCCGTGAGGGATTCTAATATAAGAATTTGTTCATAGGAGCAGACCAGAAGTCTGGATAAACAGTTCTGATTTTAATTGACTCTCTATTTATAGAGACTGGATTGTCTGTTCTGTTTTAATGGTTTTCTTGTGTTCTGTCTATGGGTCTATTTCTCTTTTTAGAACTGATCTCGTATTTTACTGATACTTAAAAGCCAGCTTCTTTTGCCTGGTCTATTTGTATAAATGTAGCTGTGGGGTATTCTCAGGCTTTCTTCGTTGTGGTGCTCAAAAACAGTTCTGTAGATTCTTCCAGCAGATACATAGATGTTTTTTTTCCTGTTTGGTTTTTTTTTTTTTTTTTTTTTTGACAGGTGTAATTGAGGAAGCCCTTTAATACCAAAATAATAGTATTTCTCAAAACCAATTAGCTTTTTGGTAGACAGTGCTGGGAAAGACTAACAAATAAACTGTTTCATAATACTTCTGGGAGAAGTGAAGTATTTATCAGTAGACCCTCAAATTCTCAAGGAACACTACTTCTAGGCTTTCTTGGCATATTGGCTTCTTCAGTATCTCAGATCAGGAGGTACATCTTAAAGTATACGTGGAGTTACACCTGTCAAAGAACTGAAGCTTTCATGAGGAGTCTGGGTTACATACAAGGTTTATATGCTCTCAGTGCAGTTTATATGTGCTGTCGAGCTGTGAAGAGCTCACTAACTCAGGCTCACTGTTCCAAGTGTCATTCTGTCTCCCGGATGTGAGAATCCTTGAAATGTAACGCTTCATGAAGTTGGTTCCTGGCATCTTTCCATTTACTTGTGGACACTTCTTGCTTAGATTCCTGTTTATCTTTTCTCATTAGCTCTGTCTTGTCACCATGTAAAAAATATTAACAGAGTGTTTTGGTAGAGGTGCTGGAGGAGGTCCTTGATACTAAGGTGCCAGGGGTCATGTTCTTTGAAGGAAAAGGAAAAAAAACCACAACCAAACAAGAAAACCCCTACACCCCAAAAAGCCCCCCAGACCAGTTCTTGTTTCAAGTTTCAAATGTAGCATTCATCTGACTTTTTGATGTCTGGGGGCTTTTACAGTCTTCACCCCCTTCCTGTTTCCACCCTTCTTTTTGGCCCTTTCAAGACTTGGACATAAACTAACTATTCTGCTTCTCAGGAATGATGTTACATGAGTTTCTGCTAGGCATTTAAAGGAATTCCACCACCAGTGTGGAATACCTGAGATGAGGCCATAGAAACACCAGCTGAATGTGATCCACGGAGGTATGTGACTTTTAAAGGGTTGGGCCAGGTTCTGAGCCACCAAAGGTAGCTATTCAGGTAGTCATCTAGTCAGCCTCTGAGAATGGTACGTTGCGAAAGACCTGAAACATGAGCATCACTTTGGGGCTATAAGATGGGCTTCTAAATCTAGAAAATACAGGGTGTTGAGTCTTTTGCTGTAGGTCTTTAGAGCGACTGTTTAAACTTAGCATCTGCTCTGCTTTTTATTTTTGCTTTCTTTTTCTGCTGGTGGTTGAGTTGCGAATCTTTAGCTAGCCTAGACCAAGCTTCTTGATGATAAACAAGAATGATTATGTCTATCAGCACACACGTTGCTCGTCTCAGGTGGTAATGCCATTTTGGATGTGATAGGTTTTCTACCTATCTTTTTTTCCTGGAGGTCACTTAGCTAGAAAAAGGAGTGTATTTCAACATATAGTGTAAAATGCAAGGGAAAGGGCAACCATTCGTTTAACCAAGCAAGAACAGACATAGCTGAAGACAAATTTTAGCTGTAAATTCTGTGGGGTTTTGTCCTTTTAATGTTTGTAGATAAAGGTGTAAACAAAATGTTGACCTGTCTTGTTAGTGCACATTGGTGTACTTTGTACTTCTCATGATGTCAGAACAGTTGGGTCCTTTTTGGGAAAATTGTTTCTGATTGAAACTGAAAATGAGGGCGAATCTTATTCTGAAACTAGTCAGGTTCAATTCAGGCTATATCATTTAAATTCTTTTAATGTCTGAGGAACCTCTGTGAGTATGACTGTCAAATCTGGGAGAAATCTTTCTGGTTTCGGGAGAATTGGGAGATCATCATCTTTTATGTGACTAGGAAGTCAAGGGAGACTTTCCTGTGCTACAGAACAAAACCAGTAATGATTGTGTCATCTGTAGTCTGAAGGGAGTTTTCTTCCATGATGAAGTCTCAGCAACTTGTTAAGACAGCTGGCTTTTGGGTGTTTTAAGTATACTCTTTAATAAAGAATTTGATTTGAAACTTAGTTGCACAGTACATAGCTACAATGCTATGTGGGCATCTGTTTCTTGACTGGCTCTTGCTATATTGTTAAATGTTATCCCACCCAGAACTACTTACTGTATCTTCTTCTCTGAAAGTTCACAGGTTTATGCTGATAATTTTTGCCATATTCAAAAAGATTGCTTAGTCATTATACTACAAGGAAGTTTTCCAGGTGGAGAATGCAGAGACGTGTAAAAGCAGTAGCATGGAACACTGATAAAATACACTGCTGCTGGAAGTGATACTGCTATTAGGAGGCCTTTATTGTATCAGGAGCATAAATACCACATTTTATTTCTAATGATGGAAATTAAATCATCATAATTATTAGTTATTTCTGATTAAACTCTTTACTACTTTACAAGGTGAAATAGAATTAGAACGTGCAACATTTAAGCTATGTTGTTTCCTTCATACAAGTTGCATAGAAGCAGCAAATTCTTGGTCATCTGAAAATAAGTTACTTGCAGCAGTCAGCATTCTGAGATGAGGATAAGCCAGGTGAATGGTAATTTGAAATACAGGGTATCAGTGAGGGAGTTGATGAAGCTTCTTTCCAATAACTTAAAGAATTTATTTCCCCTTGTTTACTTTGGTCATCAAATGCAGACTTCATTTGGTAAGTAAGAGGAAATCAGCACGGTGATGCACTTCAAGCAAAAAGTAACGGGACTCAATCTTACAGATTTAATCAAAAGCTGGTAGCTTGTGTAACATTTTTGTCATATGCTGTGTAAGCAAAGGACAAGAGTTGTAAAAGGAGTGACAGAAAACTTTCTCATGACCCTAGAAAATTTTTATCTTTTTGAAGCATCCCCTGGGGTGTGTCATACACTCAAAAGTATATGCAACCCACCTCCACCCCAGAGCAGAGTATATATGGGTGTGTGCTCAGCAAAGGCAATTTATAGAGCTTTGGCATAATTTCCAATTAAATTCTGCTTTCTTTTGATGGTTTTTCATCTCAAAACTGGAGATCCTGCTGCTTGCAGCCGTGTAGGTTTTTTCTCTAACCATTTTTTTCCTGTTGAATAATATTTGTTCTTAAATCTCAAGCTTTAGGAAGAAAGCAGAATTCTCTGCTAATGTGCAGGAGTTTATTTACATATCTACCCATGCTTTTCAGCTACCTTTTTCCTGTAGCAAATATTTTTGGGGAAAAATCTTATGATAGCACTGACTTGTGGAACTTTAGTCTTCCATAGATGTAGTATCTATACTGTGTGTTATTTATCAATACTCGTGTAGTTGTTAAGAGGTGTCCTTTATGAATGCAAATGTTATGTTTGCATTCCACATAAACCCATAGAGTGGATTTGTCAATATAATAAGGCTTTGGCTGGGGCAAAAGTTGATATGAAATTGTTCTTCAAGATATTTCCTTTTTTTTTTGTTTTTGTTTTGAGATCTTTTTAATCTTTCAGTTGAACTGTCTTAATTATTGTTAATTAAAAAAAATAAAAATATATTGTAGCATGTAAGGTTTTAGAGGGCTTAAATTTCAAATCACATACACCCAACCCAGCTGCGAAAGCCATAACTGTGCACGGATTCTTTGATACACTGTTAACTAGGAAACTTAAAGCACCCAGTTTATTTGCTGATTCTTTTTGCGTATGCATTTTTAATGATAGTAAATTTATTAGGAATGACAGTAACACTTCCATTGTACTAGTTCTTTAGCTGCTTCGTTCCATATAATAGGCATTGAAAGCAGTGAAATATTATTCTATGCAGGTTAATCTTGCCAGATATTTGTTCTGTAAATAAATTGTGCTTCTCAGCAGAACAGAGGGTTTTAACATCCCAAGTTGTATGCTTGGCTTTACCTTACCTCTCCCATTGCCTCAGGAAACAAGGGCCTGTGATTTGAGTATGTAATAGTCAGTTTCTTTATGCTTAGGAGTTAAATGTTTTTATGGCTAGCAAAAGAACTCTGTGTTGCAAGTAACTGTGAGGAGGAATTGAGAATCAATGTCAGTGGACTGGAATAGCTTTATTCTTTATTTCAGATTTCGACCTATTAAAGGAAGGCAAGAAGAACTAAAAGAGGTGATTGAACGTTTTAAGAAAGATGAGCACTTAGAAAAAGCCTTCAAGTCCTTGACGTCAGGTGACTGGGCCCGGCACTATTTTCTTAACAAGAACAAAATGCAGGAAAGGTTGTTCAAGGAACATGTAGGTGTATTTGTAATTAATGTGCTTTTTCAGATGGTTGAAAGGCTAAGAAAATGTAAAAATTTCTAGGAATGTAGCAGTAGTGAAGTAATTCACTGCTGTATGATATGTTTCTTTTGTTTGATTGCTTTTTAACAGAATCTTCCTTTGTTTTTTAAAACCCAGCAAGCTCCCTGCCCCCGTCTTTCTTTCTATTTTTATTTTTTTTTTTTTTAGTTACCTTACCTTGTGCTTATAATCATGGAGAAAGGACAACATATTTAAAACACATTTGCCTCTTTTGCTGTTGACATAAGTCATACGCGGAAGAGAGAAGACCTTCTGGGAGACAAGGGGTTTCTAGGACCTTTCATTCTTTGAAAGTTGTATTTTTGCCCCCTTTTCTGTTTGTTCTGTGGCTTGTTGGCTTGGGTGGTTTTTTTTTTTTTTTTTTTTTTGTTTTTTTTTTTTTTTTTTTTTTTTTTTTTTTTTTTTTTTTAACCTGTAGCTATCATAAATCAAATTTTATGGCAAAGGTAAAGGAAAATGGAGAAGCCTTTTTACCTCAGAATGCCTCAGATGTTTTGGCTGTTGGGGCTTTATGGGAGAGTGTTGTTTTTCCTTCACTTCCCATGCCCCAGATCCTTTTGTATATAGTATATATTGGTTGTTGATTCTCAAAGTTGTGAGGTAGTTTTTTTTTTGTTTGTTTTTTTGTTTTTTTTTTTTTTTTACGTAAAAAAACCCCAACTTCTTCAGGAGTGAGCGCATTGTTTTCAGATACAACCAAAAGGAATTTTGCTTACTTTAAAGTGCATCAAATCTAGTAGTGTAGAAAAAATTAGGCAGCAAATTCTGCTTTCCCAAATTTATTTTTGAGTAATATAACTAACTAAAAAGAATTTATCCAGTGATCCCTGTATTCGGTATTTAGATTTATCATGGTAAGTAATATGTTTTTCAGAACTGGAAAGAATGAAATTGGATGCTGTAGATTGTTAGGTCTCAGTAGTTCTTAAAGATCTAAAGAGAAGAATTCTTAAATACAGCTACTTAGTAACTTTAAGAAGAAGTTACCCATTTTTGTTGGTTCGGATAGTTTTGTGTCATTTGAGGCATCTTTAATTTTATTTTTTTTTTTAACTCTTTGGATAGTCATGTTATCCATGTGAGAATTCCTGCAAGTCAGTCTTAAGAAACAAGATTAACATGTATTGCTAAAATTTATAATCAGAAATGCACTTAAGCAAAGAACATCCCATTGCAATATCTATTTTTGGGGTGGGGGGTGTTTGTGCAGTTCACTGACTTTCTTTTTTCTACATGTCTTTGTTTTGCTTGTAACAGAAAAGTACGTGTTTTCTTCCATTGCAGGTGTTTATTTATTTACGAATGTTTGCTACCGATAGTGGGTTTGAGATACTGCCTTGTAATCGGTATTCTTCTGAGCAAAATGGAGCCAAAATTGTTGCAACAAAAGAATGGTAAGAAATACAGTTTGCTTGTTGCATTCTATTTCTGTCAATTTATTTTGAGAGAGTCTAAAAAAGAAATTGAAAAGTATGATGTAGAATTAAAACAGCAACCAATGGAATACAAGGGTTTGTATTTTTACTTAGAAATTAAATTTGGTGTCTGTTTTTGCTAAGTACTTAATAAATGTTTCTGTAAGACATTCATTTGTATATTTGGACATAACCATACAGTTTTCAGTATACAAGCGGGTTTTTTTAATCTTGTTTTCAGTCAGATAATTGAGTTGTTTGCCTCCTGTGAGAAACACAACCGTGTCAAGACGCACATTTTATCATATTTGTTATACAACAGATAATTGTAGGGGAAATTAGTTTTCCACCTTTGTGAAACTGAGGGGTGTTATTTTGATTGTGCAAGATAAATCTCTCCTGGAAACACAAAGTCGGAACCCGAGTGTATGTCCCCATCTCATTTTGACACATCTGAGTTCCATTATAAGCATGTCTGTGGCAGCACCAGCAGATCCTGGGGAAATGCAGATTATTTTAAAATAAACTTTCCACTTCCTTCCCCCTCTCCTCCCTCCCATAATTTATATTTGTTTTGCTTTGTTGCAGTACATACTCATAACAGCACACTTGAGATGATGATATGCTATTTTATGCAGGCTAGGATTGGCTAGACATTATGCTGGCAGCATACCAAGTAAGCATGCTGTTACTGTGGGGCTACAGCCTCTACATGTGGGAGAGTAAGCTTTAAGAAAGTTGAGGCCAGTTTCTAGCTCTTCATGACTGTAGCTGGAAGTTCCACAATCATGACATAATCAGTATTTTGGGGGTTGGGTGAATTCTCCCCATGGCTGATTCTTTGGGGTGGAAGCTAAAAATTTTGGGGTCTGCTAAGAATGAATTAACTTTACATGCTTTAAATCTTGAGTGGCCTGAAAGTGCACAAGACAGGTGAACTGATTCTTAACCTTGGCAATACCTGTGAAACTTCAAAACTAGTAAGATTGCTCAGCTCTCTCATACGGGAGAATTTTGCACTTAAAAGGCTTGGCTTCTAGTTTGTGTCCTTCATGCGTATTTAGTATCTGCATATTCATCTCTGTCAGAGTAATTGGCCAAAATTTGGAATGGCCACTCTAAAGATCAGCAGAAACAATGCTTTTGCAAGGTAAAGGAAATTGCTTCTTCCTAGGCGGAGTATTCAGTGCCTCTGATCTGCTATGTATATGATGGCAGATTGGCTGTCCACACATGAAGGCATCATGCTTTTGTTGGTGTTGTGTCCCACCCTCCATCCCCCAGTGGTCTATTTCAGGGACCAGTTTGATGCTGTAGAACCACTCATGAAAAGAGATACCTTGCATGAATTCTGGCCTTTTTTTTTTTTTTTTTTTTTTTTTTTTGAGTCAGTACTGGGTCTTTTTTAAGAAGCTGTGGAGTTCTAAGCATCTTTGCTATGCTGTGTTTTCCTGGCTAGTGGAAGAAGTGTAGGAAATGCAAACAAGAGCAGCTGGAGGAAGTGTCTTAAGTGCTGATGGGGAGGGAGTGTGCACAAATGAAAAATCTTGCTTTTGGTTTGAACAACTGTAGAAGCTGAAGTAATCAACTCCTGCAATTTCTTGCTTACAGTCTCAGGAAATTGTGGATACAATGGTAGTAATGTCTGTCAGAATTGATGTAATTGATTCTGTATAGCAGCATAAAAACATATACTTAATTTCAGATAAGTCTGTTTAGCCTAATATCCTGCCTCTAACTGAGCTAAAGCATGAGGTTTATAGCGTTTGAGAAATGGTTTACAAAACACTTCCTGTTATTGACAACTTTTCTTCTTGGGAAATTACTTTGCAATTTTGGCATATGCATTCTTACATCTGCTACTCTTTTTACACTAAAGGAAACGAAATGATAAAATAGAATTACTTGTGGGCTGTATTGCTGAACTATCAGAAATGGAAGAAAACATGCTGTTGAGACATGGGGAAAATGACTTCAGTGTCATGTATTCAACACGGAAAAACTGTGCACAGCTGTGGCTTGGTCCTGCAGCATTTATCAATCATGGTGAGTAATAAGTATAGGAAGTATGTTAATGGACATAAGCATTTCTGCTTAGAAGTGTTGGTGAGCTTAGAGACCTTAGAGAAAAGGTCTGAATCTGGCATACTGGGTTTACTGTAGGACAAAATCCTCTTAAGATTTTCCCAAAGCAAAGCTGTGGGGAGCTTGGAGAAGGCTCTAGGAAGTGATGCCTTCTTACTTCACAGAGACTTTGGAACTGGCAGCTGAATTAGTAGAGTATATTGTGGGTTACCTTGAATTCTTTGTAAACTCAGTCAGCAGTAACGTATTTCTTAGGTGAACTTACGCCTTTAACCTTTTGCACAGAAGCTTAATTGATTCTGTTGCTTTTGTATGCTGAAGGAAAAGAGGTAGGATTTAAGATAAATCCTATTACCTTAAAGAGGAAGGAATCTGAACATTTGTGATAGCACAGGAAAGAGCTCAGAAACCAAATCTTTCTATGTATAGCTCTGTGCAATACTAATGTAACTCCCAGTATGTAGTTGAGATTCTATAGTTATTGAAGTCAGAGTGAATCCTTACTTTAGATATCTACAACTATTCATGTTTCAGGTCTTATCAACAGTTAATTGACTTTATCTTTTGGACCTTTTTCAGATTGCAGACCTAACTGTAAGGTAAGTAAGAAATTAAAATAAATCACCCACATTTTTTCTCTTTATCACTGCACCTTCCTCCCCCCTCCCCAACTGTTTCACTGTTTTTTGTTTCTTACTCAGATACTGTTCAACCAGAATGATAACCTTTTTTCTTTTTTCTTTTTTTTTCTTTTCCCCCCTGTTATCTCCTTCCCCAGTTTGTCTCAACGGGCAGGGATACAGCATGTGTGAAAGCTCTAAGAGATATTGAACCTGGAGAAGAAATCTCTTGTTACTATGGAGATGGGTTTTTTGGAGAAAATAACGAATACTGCGAATGCTACACCTGTGAAAGGTACGCACTGATGTAAATAAGTTTCAAATGGAATTGAGCTTATTCGTGACATATTTTATGAAAGTCCTTGGTTATGAGTACTCAGATTTTTTTTACACATTATAATTGTTCTTTGCTACTTCTTCTAATGACTTTTTTTTTTTTTTTTTTTAAATGTTGTTAGTGAATGGTCACATTTCTTAGAACTCCTGCATTCTGTTTTTCTTTTGATTCTTTGTTCTGGAGATAGCCCAAAATAAGAATAACAAAAAAAAATAAAAAGGAGGAAGTGTAGATTGTTAAAAATATTTGTGGTGAATAAAGTAGAATTGGAAAGAAAACAGTTGTAGCTTCTATGAGACCATTAGCAGCTGACCTTTAACTTTTGCTCTTCTTTTTTTTTTTTCCACTTGAAAAAGCAAATTTCATTAGCATTTTCTATGTTGACCTGAAGTTCTTTTCTGCTAGGAATGAGCAAAGTAGTTTTCATCTTGTGCTATTAGAACCTGGGGGGTTGTGTATTCATAAAGATCTACTGGTTTGGTCAGCAGTTGCCTATATCTGCCCATCACACAATAGCAGCAAAGTTGTTGTTACATTTGTTTTCAACCTGTTCTGTCCGAACCTAGTTTCTTAACAAAATCAGTTGAAAGAATTTCATGGTTGGTTTTTGCCATGTTGAAACTTCTGCTTACTCAGCATGGAGTCTCAACATTTGTGAGAACTTCACTTAGTTCCAAGAAGAACTGCACAGAATGTGTTACTGTTTGACCTAACTGTAGAGAGGAAAAAAAAAAAAGAAAAAATAGTAATCATCTTGAGAAATGACGTAGTGCACATATGTATAAATAGTCTAACAATCCTACCTTCGTGTTTACTGCATTATTCTTGCAATTCAAGAAAAGGGAGAACTTTCTGGTGTGGACCTCCAAGCTCATATGATGTTGATCATTTGAAGTGAAGGGTACAGTCTCAGACTTTATTTAGAGAGCTGCTAGCAAAAATGTACTTCAGTCCTAGGAGCTGTTGCACACCATGATTGTTGTTTTCTTGTTACTTGGAGTGATATGTTTCTTTTTGCTCAAATTCTGTTGATTTTAATGTAATATGGACATACTTTCAGGAAAAAAAACATTTTATGTCTGAACAGTTTCACTAACTTGTCATTTTTGTATTTTAAGTACATGAAAATGTTGTATTTTAAAGGTAGCATTTGCGTAATTCTAACTTTAGGAATCTGCTTTTCAGTCACAAAGCTGTGGTACAGCAATCAGAAATGAAAGATTTGAATTTAGGAGAGTTGAGCAAGGAAAAATGAGTTCTTACCAGCGCTGATGAGGCAACTGTCACTTTGTACACCACCAAAAAAACCATCTTGAAGTGACTCAATTTTGACTATGCTGTAAAGGGTGATAATTTGTAATGTTAAAATGCCTGACTTCTAAGAATCTGTAGGGTATGTTTGGGAGCTTTAGGAAGGTTGGCACTGTACGTTTTTAATAATTTTTTTCCCCCTCTGTTTTCAAGCCTCCATAAGTCATCACCAAGAAAATTTGCATATCTTTACATGTGTGCATGTAGTCTTTTTAGGTGAGCCTGCTGATGATGCTGGCTGAGACAACTGGGCACCAAAGACAATATGTCAGAAGACAGTTGTGGTTGTTTATAGCACCATTATATTCTGAAGTGGCTGTTGCTTATGCTAAGTTCAGTTTAGTATCTTAAGCTGCCTGTAATTTGTAGAATCCAAATTAACACTGAATGTTCCATATCAAACAAATACTGGTTAATGTAAGAACAAGTGTTGTCAGCATAATAATTAACCTTGTGGAGCCTAAGATCCTGCCTGATGCACTTTTGGTTAAATTTGATAGATTTTTCTTCCAGTAGAACACACTGGAATCCAAACTGAAATTGTCTTCAGTAATTCTGCAAAGTGCAAGCATACCAGATTGTTAAAGAGTATCAAAGAATTCCTGGTAGTAGTAGTTGAAGTGCAAGTACAGGAATTCTTAATCTTAATCCTATTATGTAATTACTTAAAAAAAAAAAAAGTTCTAGGTTTGCTCAGCCATTTCATTTTCATTGTAAATACATACTGGTGTCTTTCAGTTAGGAAGGAGCACAGAAGTATGTGATAATATTATTCTATATTCTGTACTTTCCAACTCTTGCTGATGCAGTGACAAGCATTGTAACTGAAGCTGATTTTTTTTTTTTTTTACTATCCTTACGTAATTAGGAAAAATTTCAGTTGTTTGCTAATTTAAGTAGCCTTTTGAACGGCCGTGTTTTCATTTTCACCTGCGTAATTTGGCTATGAAACAATACTTAGCCATAAAGCAAGGGAAACCTACTTTTGCAATTTTTCTTCTTGCAAGAAATAAATTAAAGGTCTTTCTACACATATTACTAAAATAAGTATATCAATATCTTACTAAGCCTACAAAATGCTAATAAATTCAGTATTCAGTGGTTATTGGTATTTTTTTACGCAAATATACTTGGGATTCAAACTATTGTATATGAAACAAAATTCTAAGCTTATATTAAGGTTATTAATACATCGCGTCCTCTTTTTCTTTGTAGACGTGGAACTGGTGCTTTTAAATCAAGAGTAGGATTGCCAGCACCTACTCCTGTGATTAATAGCAAATATGGACTGAGAGAAACAGATAAACGATTGAACAGACTTAAAAAGTTGGGTGACAGCAGCAAAAATTCAGACAGCCAGTCTGTCAGCTCTAACACTGATGCAGACACCACTCAGGAAAAAGCTAATGCAAGTAAGTAAGGGAAAAATCTTAGAATGCCAGATTAAAGGTTTCATAAAAACATTTAAAACTTTCACCATGATGGAATTCCTCTCTTAGTTTTGAGATGAATCTCAGATATTGGTCTTTAGAACCATGATTTATTCAGGAATCCAAAGGCAATTTAAATAGCAAATTTGTGTTTCTCCTGAAGTGTTTAAAGAACAATATGTGATATGTTCTTGGTTTTTATTTATATCAAAAGCAAATATTGTCTTATTTCTAAATATGTCAGTTAAAGTTCTAGCAATATTGTATGTGTTTTGAAATGTGGTAAGCTGACATGTAGTAGTATGGTTTAGGAAAGAAAACTTACATAGCTTGAGTAACCTGCATTCTGTAGGAAAAGTTTTTAAAAAAATTCTCTTAGTAGAGCTTATTAAACATATAGTTTCCTTTAGAGATCATTTAAATTGGGTAGCTATTTCCTCTACAAATCCAGGACTGATAGTTCAGGTACCTATTCTGAAGTGAAAGTACACAGTAATCTCAGAAGAAATTGTTGGAAGGGTTTTTGTTTGTGATATTCCTGAGAGACTTCTCTTTATGGAGTAGTGAGTATCGTTTATTTACTTTCCCCCCTTCCCCACTCCCACCACCTTTGGTACAGGTAAAATACAAATAACTTTGACTTAAGTAGAAAATAAGTGTGGAGCCACATGAAATATGATTCCATGTGGCTCCTGTTTGCTTCTGTGATACTAAAAAACAAACAAACAAACACAAAAAAACAACCCAACAATTAACACTTCTCCCCTCTCTTCTCCCCTTTCGCCCCCTCCCTCTTATGATCTCTAATTACAAAGCTTTAGAGTTATAGCTTTGCTTGGGCAGACAAAACCCCCTTGCTTACCAGAGTAGGTGACAGACAACTGGATACTTGAAATGGAAACCATTACAGTAGTTAAGGTTTTGGGGTTTATTTTCCTCCTCCTGTAGGAAAAAATCTGGGGTTAACGCTGGAGCATGCTGATCATCAGATGTTGGTGGAATAATACTTGATAAGAATGCAGATAATGTGAGACAGGTTGTTTTTTAAAAAATTGGTAGAAGAAGAATTTCAGTAAAAACAAAACTTAGTCTATGGGGGGCAGTGAGGAAAGTGTACCTACAACATGGATCTTCTCTTGGAACTTTTGACTTGTTTGCCAATTCCTTTCATGTCTGAGCTACAAGTTAAGCAGTCTTGCTCCTAACTGTGTACCGTCTAGCCTGTTTCACAGGTTTTGAAGAAGTGTTTAAAATAAGTAACTACAGTATTTGAGAGCAGGAAACTCAGGATAGAGCAATGTCATAACAAAACTTCTTTTCTTTTGCAGCTAACAGAAAATCTTCAATTGGCGTCAAAAAGAACAGCAAAAATAGAACATTGAGACAGTCTATATCAAGAATTCCAGCATCATCAAATTCTACCTCATCTAAACTAACTCATATAAATAATTCCAGGGTACCAAAGAGACTGAAAAAGCCTGCAAAGCCTTTACTTTCAAAGATAAAGTTGAGAAATCAGTGCAAAAGGCCAGAGCAAAAGAATGCTTCTAGAAAGCTCGAAATGGGAAATTTAGTTCTCAAAGAGCCTAAAGTAGTTTTGTACAAAAACTTGCCCATTAAAAAGGATAAAGAATTGGAGGGACCAGTCAAAGTTGCAGTCTCTAGTGGCTGCTTAACAAGGCATGCAGCAAGAGAACATAAACTGAATTCTGTGAAAGGTGCTCATGAGCATGGTGATATACCACCCTGCACATACATAACAAGGAGGTCAGTGAGAACGAGGATGAATTTGAAGGAGACCTCTGACATAAAGCTTGAACCAAATATGTTGGATAGCTATAAGAATAACTTGACCGGAACGCAGTCGGATGTTTTAGAGCAGCAGTCTCGTGTGCTAAATGAAAATGACCTGGCTCATGGACCATCACATAAAGGGGAGATTAGGTGCCAGAAAAATGATGCAGGCATGACAAAAAAGAAATCTCGACAAGGAAAACTTGTGAAACCGTCTGCAAAACTAGAAGAAACTGATACTATGCACAATATACCTGTGAAAGATGAAGTACCAGATTTGATTAGTTCTCATTCAGAACTCGGAGAGAGGAATAATGTGGCGGACACACCTGTAGGCTACAAAGACTGTGTCCCAGGGTCTGGTGGCTGCTCTGTTGTAACATCTGACAATTTTAAAGCAAAAGACAGCTTTAGAACTGCAAAAAGTAAAAAGAAAAGACGAATCACGAGGTATGATGCACAACTTATCCTTGAAAATAGCTCTGGGATCCCTAAACTGACTCTTCGTAGGCGCCATGATAGCAGCAGCAAGGCAAATGATCAAGAAAATGATGGAATGAATTCTTCAAAAATAAGCATCAAATTAAGTAAAGACCACGAAAAAGACAATAATTTATATGTAGCAAAGTTAAATAATGGGTTTAACTCAGGATCAGGCAATAGTTCAACAAAATTAAAAATACAGCTGAAACGAGAGGAAGAAAACATAGGGACGTACCCTGAGGACCTTCATGAAAATGGTGTGTGTTGTAGTGAAACTCTCTCCCTTTTGGAGTCAAGAATGGAAGTAGATGATTATGGTCACTATGAAGAGGAAACAGCAGATGAATCTTCATCAGAAGAGGATGATGAAGAGGAAGATGACTATGATGATGAGTTTGATGACTTTATTCCTCTTCCTCCAGCGAAGAGATTAAGGCTTATTGTTGGCAAGGATTCAATAGATATTGATATTTCTTCCAGGAGGAGAGAGGATCAGTCTTTAAGGCTCAATGCATAAGCTTATAGGTCTTAAACTGACCTGGATGTCCTTTTTATAAAAAAAGAATAAAAATCTAAAAAAGGCAAACAAAAATCCCAAAACAAAAAAACACAACAAAAAAAAGACAAAACAAACAAAAAAACCCCACAACAAAAATTCCATTTGATTATTCCTCAGCTGAAGAACTTTCTGAAAAACTTAGTGGCAGCACTTCTCTATTGTTTATTCACCTATCAACGTAATATTGTAGAAAGTGTACAGCATACTGACTCTTCTTAAGTCTGATTTGTGCAGATTTTTATTGTACTTTTTAATAGCCTTCTTATGTGCAATTCTGAGTTAGAGATAATGCTCTGTTGTAAAATAAAGGCTCAAGCAAAGTTAAGAAATTGCATCAAATCTTTCCATGCAGGACAATGAAAATACAGTGTGGCTACGTAATTATTTTTGATCGGCAAGAGCATTAGTTTGCTCTTACAATATTTGACTAAACAATTAAAAAAATCATAGTAGCAGCATATTAAGGTTTTCTAGTATATGTTTATATCACCAGCAGTTATCTACAGCTTTTCGTTTTATTTGCTAGATGTTTTTTTTCCCCCTTGGAGTTTGTCAGTTTTAACACTGTATGCTGTCCCAGACGTACTGTTTGTGGCCTTTGTTATAGTAGCAAACCGTTGGTTGGAAGTCAAATTGATTTCTTTTTTTTAAAAAAAAAAAAAAAAAAAAGGGGGAAAAAGTGGGAAAAAAAGAAGAAAAAAAAAAGAAAAGATGTTGACAATTTGCTGACTTTTTAGTACATTATATGTACGAGGGTAGCAGTATGCAGAATAAAAGTTTGGATATGGTGTATTTATTGCTTGTTATGTAAATTAAACACCTTGTATTTAACACTTTTCAATACTTTTAGATAAAATTGTTCTTTGCAAGAATGATTGGTGCTTATTTTTTCAAGAATTTGCTGTGAAATAATGTGATTACAATGGGCAACATTTATCCAATGAACTGCAGCTATCCTAAATTGGTTCTTCATATTTTTCTGTTGCACTTGTAAAATGCTACAAGGAATTTAAAGAAAATCTATTCACTTTAACTTATGATAGTTTTATGAAATTAAAAACAACTAAGTCACAGCTTTTGTTCTGTGGTAACCTATAAATTGTTTGTCTTTTAAGAACCAGTTGTAAAAGACTGAAAAAATATGTATATGTTGTAAATATTTGTGTGTTGTGAGAAATTTTGTCATAAGAAATTGAGATAACTTGCCAGAAGGGTTTTTAAGTTTAGAAATACATCCATGCCAATAAAATAGGAAACTGTAAACCTAGTTTTAAACTCTGCATGAGTTGGAGTTCTTTGCTCATACGTAGTTCACTTAATTCTTCAGAGTCTGCTTTATAATAATGAAGAGCATCAGGGCAATCTTTGGCTCTTTTGTTTTTAATAAAAGAATGTTAGGAAACTTCTGGGCACAATGGACTTGTTTGTATGTATCAGCCAGTGCATTTCTAAGATGTTTCTTTGAAACAGGTCTAAAATGTCATAGTTCACATAACTATACGGAACTTCGGTCTGTGGTATTTGTGTTTGTTACTCAACCATGGATTAAGGTTTGGAGTTTTTTTATCTAGGGATATAGAAACAGAAATTGCATCATAAATCATGTGTTGTTGGATTAGTTGAAACTATTGTTAGCTGTGTAGTATTTTCATGTCAAGTCCAACCCTCTCTGCCCAAAAGAGCAAGAGCTGAAGTTACATAACCTCTCTATTACCCAGTTGTGAAACTCTAAGTGGAAATGGGTGTGTGAGGTTTGCATGTGAGCTGATCGTGGTGGTTTGGCCCATATCTCTGACCCTTGCAGAAATGAAGAAGTTCCTTCCAAATGCATTTCAGTGATTTGTTAGACTACAAATCAAATGGTGGAATCTGCCTTCATCTCACTTCCCTTCTGTTTTCTTAGCAGAGAATTAAGTCTAGAAGTAAACATAATTCTTGGAACTTTGTTTTTACGATGTCCAGACTGTTAAAGGCTGGGTCTCATGTACAAAGTGGGTAGGGCAGGCCTGTACATAATACACCCACCAAACCTGGGCTTTCTACTTGGTTCTTGCAAGACAGAGCACAAAAGCTGTGGTAAGTATGACATTTTTGAGTACTGAGTCAGCTATGGTGGATTGTCTTGTGGGATTTTTAATTGTACTGTATCACTTAAAAATGGGTGATTAAAGGTTGGGTTACAGGGAAGATAGCTGTTACTAGGGACTTGCTTTGTAGTAGGAAGTTTACCAGCAAACACCTGATGGCAAATAACAGTAATAGAGCTCTTTCCTCAAGAATTCACTCACATTTTCACAGGGTGATATGGCCAGCAAGTACGTGGCTGTGTCAGCAGAAGATGTGCGGAGCTGAACAGAACATCTGTGTGCTTTCTGTTCACCACCTAATGGATTATTACTGTCGCGTGTTCTGCGATACCAGCTCCCCCGCTTTGCTCCATAGTCAGTTTTTCTTGCAGCTCTTCTGTCTTCCTGCTGCTCCTGTGTGCAGACTCATGCTGCATGGTCTTCTAGCAGTCTTGGTGGTTCTAGTGGGGTGATTGGTTGGCAGAAATGTAATTCAAGCTGGGCATCCAAGGAAAAGGTGGTTGATGGAGCAAGTAAACATTGCCAGCCATTGTTGGTATTTACTGACCCATTACGCTCAAGAGCAAGTTTAGGGTTTGCTAAACTAGCATCAAGCAGTGAGAGCAGATCATGAACTGGTGAATGATTTGCAAGAGAATCCTGCTCTTAGAGGTGGAAGCTGGTTTCCTGGAGTAGATGTTCCTACTAAGTCATAGTTTAGCCAATGCCTTAAGAGCTGCTTTTCTTTTTCTCTGATGTGGAAGTAAGTACCAGGTAGCTCTTTGGGCATCAGGAACTCTGGATTGCTCTTGTTTCTTGAACAGCGCCTTGCCAAATTCTTGAGAATTTACAACAAAAGCTTTTAGTAGTTTCCAAGGTAGACATGTTCGTATCTATGTCCTGCTACATTTTTGGTATTTTATATGCCTTGAAAATAATACGTGCTTCCCCACATCGATCAGGTAGGCAGGTGTTGCTCAACCCCTGTCTGTTGTGCCCTTCCTTGCCACAGAAAATGGGGGTTTTTTTCATCATTTATATGTGAATTGGCAGATCATGATGCTTCCCTAGCCTTAATAATAGTGGAAGATAAACATTTTCATCATGTGTATGAGAACCTGACAACCTGGGGATGTCTGTTGCTGCGCAGATCACAAAGCACTGTGAAGTTAACAGTGATGTGACTGTCTAGGACCCCATCTAGCCTTTGTGCCTCTTGTTTCCCAAGATACTGGTGAGAAAAGACGCTGCAGCTGGGTAGGCTTAGGGTGACCACAGCACACCTTTTACTGGTTGAAGAATTGGAGGAAGCATACTACAGATGGGCTTTGTCGGCTAGTTTTGTGTTGGTGTAACAGGTTGTGAGGCTGACAGGAAGCATTACAATTACCATGGAAATGGCAGGCTGGCTGTGGGTTTGTGAGCGTCCTGGCTCTGGCAGTGCGTATCAAGCTGCCATATAGCTGAGGACAGGTTTAGCATGGGCTTTTGAATATTTGGGTAACAGACGTAACTGTTGTCTGACTTGCACCTTTGATAGTGGTGAGTTAATGTGGATGGGGCAATGGTGTTGATTCTTCATAGAAGAAAACCAAATACTGTTTCTTCACAAACAGTGTTATGGAATTGTGAGCATCCCTTTAAAAAATTAAAATGCAGAGCATATGGAGAGGGAGCACTCCTAAGCACTCTGCTCAAGTAAAAGCTTGCACAGATTTACTGTATAGTGAAAATTGCCGCAAAATTTCACATTACAGGCAGTTCAATCCTGTTGGATGCTGTTTATGTCAATCCCAGGGAGACAGAAAAAATGACTACTGAATGTGTTTGTCGGCCTTGCACAGGGCAGCATAACCTTTCCCTCCAAGGGATCTTGCGTGGTAGTTATGCATTAGTTCACATGCCTTACTTACACTAATTCCATGAAATGTTTTTGCTATTGCAAGGTACACATGGTTGGCTTCAGTGTTACTACTCTTCCTCACAGGCAAGGGAAATCCATTGCTTCTTCCCAGGCATTTGATTTAACTGTAATTTTACTCAGTTTTATCCTTGTATTAAATGTGATCAGAACAGTTCCTGCCACAGAAACAGTAGCTTAGGTGGTGGTGTTAGAGGACTCCTTGTTGTAGGTATAGGTATGGGACCAGTTATATAGTGTTGCTCAGGAATTTTTTAGCTTAACAAACAAAGATTCATTATTTTGGTGGTGAGTTTCAGTCAAGTGTGGAGCTGTCAATGGGTTCAGCTTCAGCAGACCATAGATTTTTCCACTGTTGCTTTACGATGTTCATCAGAAGTCAATTCTATTTTGTAATTAGGTTTATGGTCTTTTCTGCTCCAATTACTAAGTTTGGCTGCAACATTTTACAATAGAATTGGCTGCAAATTGGTAGAAAGTGACAATCACAAAAATGTGTTGGGTAGGACATGATTTTATTCATATTTGCATAAACAATGTGTATGCAGCATCAGGGCAGGACTGATGTGTAATTCATGGTCATGGTTGCTGAAATTTCTTGGATAATACTGAATATTGAGACAGAAAGATGGTCTTTCAGATCCAGAGATTGTCCCCTCATGTAGGTCAAGTGCAAGGCCTGCCCAAAATATTTTAAAGCTGAAGATTAGCCCTGGCCCATCCAGTCATAGTAGGCAGCAGTCCAGGGGGGATTGCCTCTCTGTAATGCCAAACTGCTGATGCTTCAGCAAACAACACTCCAACTTCAGAAGTAACGGGAAGATTTGAAATCCAGCCTTAGGTATGTGCTCAGAAAGTACACATTCTGAGAAAGGGAAAGCCCTATGCTGAGGCCTTCAGCATTAACAGTAAGGGTTTACAGTTAACTTTTAAGAACGTGGTTTAGTCTTTTAAGTAACTTGAATACTTCTGAAAGCTGCTTTCTTGGCATAGCACAGAAAAGTCATGTAGAGTCCAGCTGGTTTACACCTACAGTGAAATCCAGAAGCCACCCTACTTATCCCATTTAAATAGGGGACTGAACATAGGTTCTGAGGTCATGTCAATCACTCCTGAAAATCCAATGTACTGTCCTTATTTTTCATAGTTGCGTATCTGTTGATAGCTGAGTAACACGAGGGTTTTGAAATCTTGAATTGTTACAAGATCTGTAGATGTTTCATGCATTTTCTGCTTGCTGGCTTTCATTTAAAACCATTTTGAATTGAAAGAAGTAGTTTTCTATGCTTCTCTTGGAGTGTAGGGGAGATGTGCGTTGTGGCAAAATATTTGTTCATCTTTTCCTGTCCTCTCTCAGTTGCCTTGTTAAATTGTATATTGAAATTGAGTGTTGTGAAATCAAGTGGAAAAACAGTTTCACCCCCACCAAAAATCCATGCTGTGTTGCATAAGGTTCAAGCCTGGAGTAAGTCCTCTTCTGCAGAGAGTAACTGAATTCTGAGGCTGGCATTGAGTAGCAGAGATGATTCAGCTGTCTGAAGTAAGTGACTAATGGGGAAGCATTCCAGATTGGGGAATATACTGTGTAATAAAATAAACATCTTTTCAGGTTTATTAGATTTTGAGCGAAAAGCCCAAAGCTGTCAGTATATCCACTTTTAATTTACAGCACAGGATACAAATGTAATTCTGGATGAACACACCATATGTGTGTCTCAGTTATTTTGGTAGATACAAATAGCATCAAGTGTGAAGTCAAGATAGAAGAAAAATAGCAAGCAATAAATGGGAGAAAGATTAAGGAAAGGTTAAGGAATTGGTAGATTAAAAGTGTCCTGAATATATATAATTTTTTTTTAAGTTTCAAGGAAAACCGAAATGTTGCATCTCATCTTTCAGTTTAAAAAACAAAACCCAAAACCTAAGGTCTTATTCTTTGTCAAAAAAATAAAACATCGTTATCTGCTAGGTGTGTAATACAGAAGTTCTGAAGTTGCTGTTCGACCAATGAAGCACTGATGACAGTATTTGTAAGCACAGTAGTTAACAGGGAGGAAGTTTACACCATTGAACTTCAGTCGGTTGTGGGGAACAGTGACAGTATTACTCTTAAAAAGGATGTGGCAATCTTAGGACATTGGTACCTGTCAGGGACTGCATGACGGGATAGATGGAGGTTGGTTGGTCTGAGCCATTACAGCTTTGCTCATGCAAGGTGTGTCAGGAGGGACAGGGCATTTCAGAGGCTTGAAGACGGGGAAACTCCAAGAGAGAGGAGCTATAACGAATGCTTGGTAGGGAAGAAGGGAAAGTGATTGCTCTCAGGTAGTGAAAGCACAGAGGTCATGTAAGGGGTGAGCTGATGGCTGTCTCACACCTGCTTACCTGTGATGCTTCTCTGTTAGGCTGAGCAGTAATTACGCTCTGGGTAAAAGTGTTGCAATCAAATATCATGGATAGTGTTATTAGGCTAATCAGTAATTAGTTCATATCTGCATAACCCTTCTTGCAGCTCTGTCAGGCAGAGCACATGGACACCGTGTCAATGGCATCAAGAATCCAATTAAATGGAATACTTCCCTGCTGGGAAATATTTGGGTCACACAGTCCTCCTGCTCCCTGCTTACTTCTTCCATCTGGGAGTTCAATGTTTTACTCCATATTCAGCTTTTTCTTTTTTTAAGGCCTTTTCCAATAGGACACTTACATCCTGTGCAGCTGCTGCCCTGAGACTGGCGTATCTACAAGAGAGGTGTTGAGACTGGGGAAGAACACCCAACAGCTTGTGCTAGGGCTGCAGAGCCAGCAGTCAGCAAGAACACTGAACCGTCCTCCCAGTAGGTGCTGACGTTTGTCCTCACACTGCTGTGGATGACTGGTGCTAAGCATCACCTCCAGGACCGCTGCCTCAGCCACAGGGAGACCTTCGCCCCTGTGGAGATGCAGTGCAGTATCACCTCTCTGGTGAGGTGGTACTGGCAGCACCAAAGCAGTCAGCAGTGACCCTGCTGCTGGGAAGCAACATCGGCACCTCGTTGCCACCTTAGCTGCAGAACTGGGCGACTTCACTAATGATGTTCTGTGTCGTTATATCAGAGGCAGCAGGAGTCTGGGAGAGGGATGTGAAAGACAAAATTCTGCTCCGGTGGTGTTGTCTCTGCCCTCAGCACTCCCAAGTTTCAGTTGGTGGTGCTCCCTCCTTCCCTTCGGGATGTGGTGGTGCTGTGTTCTGTCAAAGAGTCAAGATGTACTTTCCCTGCCCACACACAGTTGTGCTGGTTAATCGCTGATGGGAAAAACGATCCACCCAGCTCTCCAGGTTGATTCAGCCTTGTGCCGTGGGTGACGTTTATTACATCTCTGGTCTTGCTGGAGACAGAGGGACTGCGTAGATGCATAGCTTTGGAATTACGCTTTGTGTAAGACCCTTTGGGATAAGAACTTTGTGCTCTAATTGCATTTCTATGGCACAGTCAGATTTCTTTTGAATACAACTTGAATTTTGAATTTCCTAGGTGTATCACTTGCTCTGAGAGAATACAGTATTGTCCTTGTGGCATTTTAATCCTTGGAGCACCTAGCTGTAGTCTTAGCCTCAAAATTCAGGTTACTGGACTGTGATTGTGTGCCGTTTTCATGAACACGACACTCACACCCTGTTCCTTTCCAAGGTACCTGCAAAGGAAACCTTGCTACAAAAATAGCTGCCAGAAGCTGCTTTTTTTTTTTTTTTTTCCTTCTTAAGTTGGTGAAGAAACCCTGAAACAAATAAAACTCAAAGCAATACTGTCCCCAAGCCTATAGCCAGCATGCAGTAATATCCCAGGCTATAAGGAGGTTAAACCTAAATCGATTAACAACAGTGCAAAATGTTTTAGGCTGACTTTGAAATGTATTTTCACACAGTAACTACCTCCCATTTTTGAACAAACAAAACATTTCCATGAGACTATGTTAAGCTCCCCTAAAAATCACTGTAGAGATGTACATTGGGTAAGACTTTGTGCTGCTCATTGGGGTCAGAGCGTATCTGCAAGTTGCTGCTCATTGTAACCCACCTGTCCCTTCAAAAAGCAAAATCTACCCTCCAGCAGGATGTTGAGAGTGGTGCTGGTTGGTACCAAAAGGAAAGATCTCCGAAAGCCAAAGGGCCTAATGCAGCTTTGCTCCAAAGGTGGCTTCTTGTCCTCCTTCCCGTTTGCTTTTCTGGACAAGTTGGGTTTTATCCATTGACTGTTACCGTTCCCAGCACAAGGTGGCAGTCACATTCCAAGAGAGGGATTTGTCATCCCTGCAGCCGTACTCGCTTTTCGATACTAGTATGTATTAGTTACAAGCTGTTTGGCCATTTATTGCTTTTTACTGTGTGATATGCATCCTGAATGATACCTGGGGAAAGAAAACCAACAGTCAGCAGGGATCTGGAGGGAGGGAATGATCCAAGTTGCAAAGCAATGCTCAACAAGGGGAATCAAGGATGATGCTGAATGCAGCTGTGCTCTTGCTAGTTTTAATCCTTTCGCATTCCACCAGGAGGAGGTTCCCTTCAGCACTTTCCAGCCTTATCCATGCCTGTCTCTTGTTTCTGCTGTTTCCATTAGTCAGAGTAACTCCTGCCAAGGGCAGGCAGGCAGCGTGTGCTGCTGCGCCTCACATCCTGGTTGCTGCCTGCTGCTGTCTTAAAAGATCATCAGACAAGGGGAAGTACAAGTACAAGATGAATGGGGCTAGTGGGGAAAAGAGTAGAAAGGGGCAAGCAGTGTAACATCCTCCTCTCATCCGCTGAGCCTACAGTAATCCTCTCTTGGTCAAGATCCAGCATTAACACTTGCCTCAGGAATGCTGTATGTGTTCGTGGGGAGGAGGGGTTGTTGGCTGGTCTTACAGCTTCCAAAATCAAGCGAGAACAAGTTGGCTGCTGCCTGTTCTGTTGCTGTGCAGTCCTTTTAAATCAGTATTTGCTCAGGGGCTGCACCTCTATGCTATGTGCTATCAGCAGTAGGAAGATCCTGGCTATCTAATCAACATCTTCAGTTTTGGAATACTGAACTCTCATGTTTGGTTTACTTGATATTCTCCCCCACACTGTGAGGTATTTATTATCTAAACTGACCTAGTAGGTTAATTTCGATGAAGTTTTAATGAAAATTTTAGCAAGATGTAGCTGAACAGTACTTGGCACTGCTTCAATCCAGACTATGTGGCCCTTCTTTGTTCTGCAGCCCTGGCTTGCTTCTCTCACAGAAACTGCAAGGTTAAGTCTCGGCATTAGTGGCTTTGCCTGTGCATTTTTTGGATCAAGAACTACCAAGAACAATGCACCAATAATCTGCTACGTATCACAATGATCTGCCAAAGAGGTCAGTTACAGTGGCAGAGGTAGAGGCACTGGGGCACAGAAATGTGAACTGGCTCCCTTGAAGGAACGTGGCAGAGAAGTGGCAGACTCTGAAATAGCACTGATCTCCTAAACACTGCTTAAAGTGCAGAGAACAGACTTGATGCATCACCTTATGTGCAGCTTTATCATGGCCTGGCACTGCCTGGCTAACCCAGTGAGATGGCAGTGGTCCGAGATGCAGGAAATCTCAGCTGGCTGTTAAAAGCTGTTTGTGTGCCCTTGAACTAGGCCCCAGAATCAGAGTTTTATTTCTGTAGGGGGGGGGGGAAAGAGCAGAACAGTGCCCAGATGCTGCTCTGCTCTGAAAGTCTTACTTAGGTTGGGTGCTTCAGAAAGTCAAACTGGCTCACACAAAGGAAGGTGAGGATATAGGAGCCGCTACCAAATCTAAAGCCTACATAGACGCTTTTAATCAGTGACGAAATAGTGACAGATATCAGTGGGGTAAGGGCCCTGAGAGCTGAGCTTTTCCAGAGCTTACTGACAGAAATGCCTCTGCCACAAGTAGCAGGCCAAGGGAGGCTGAAGGGAACTTGAGCCTTACCTCAGCCACCCAGTTTGCATACATGATCTCTGGTAGAGGTGGGTTGGTGGCAAAGCACAGAGCTGTGTGCTGTTGAGTCTGAGGCACTGGCTGCCATCCTGTGCCACGGCCCCAGCAGCAGAGAGGGCAGCCTCTGGGGGAAAGGAGCAGCTTGCTTGAGTGCCTGGGAATCAGGCTGCTTGATTGCTTTGGTAGGGAAGGCTGCAGTGGGTATTACTTTTTATAGTCTTGAACTTTTCCACCTTATATTTGTTATTTCTGTTCCTGTGTGTCCTCCACACTTACTTTGCTAGCTTTGCCTTACACATCACCAAAGCGTTTGCAGTCTGACACCTGATCTGTGTTCTGTCTGTAAAACAGGAATGATACTACCTGTCACCTCATAAAGCCTGTAAGTCTAATAAGGCAGTAAGCTCCTCAGGTGAAGGACTTTTCCTAGTTATGCAAACTTCTGTGTATGTGTTATAAGTCTTGATTTAGGTAGCCATAGCTCCCATAGTTAAAATAATTAGATCTCTTTCTCCTTTTAGTTTGTAGAAGACACTGGGCATCAGCAACTATCCTCCATTGCTTTCTATCTTTTGGAAAAGCATCCCCTCCTGACCTATCATATCTATAAAAGTGAGGCATTCACCCTTTTTACGTTGCCAAGCAGCCACAGTTGCAGCCACTAAAAACCTGTTTAGGCTAATTAGATTTTGCAAATTCATTATGGTTCTTTTATTGGTGCCTGTAGACAAAAAGCCGGTGTGCCTCTTACAGGGCCTGACTGTTATGGTGAAGCTCCCCAGTGCTTGGCAGGCATGAGTGCTGCTGCACTTGACTCCAAAATGGTGTAAGAAGGAGAAATCTTGGCTCTGGAGAGCAGCTGTAAAGCCAAGAGGAATGGCTGTCTTGTGACCTTTGCTGATTGCCCAATGCAGTATCATATGATGACTCTCAAGGACTATTAAGAATCAAGCAAGGCTTTTTTATGTCCTTGCATCACGAGGATGGGAACTTCCACAAAGGTGGCATAGCACATGCAGCTAGACAAGGTGGATGACTTTGGTCAGACTCCAGGGATTTGGAATGTGTTAGGTTTTTTCCACAGCCCCGCCACTGCTTCCTGCTTACAGACAAACCTGCCCCTTTTCCTCTCTGTAAAATGCAAATAATTCTTCTCTCAGTTTTAATTGTGCTTATTTAAATAATAACTTTTCTACAGCAGAGATCATCAACTGGGCAAGGATTTAGAACGAAGAAGCTAAAAGGGTGTTATTCATAGACCGGTACCAGCCAGTATGCTGTATGCTTGTGAGCTGTTAAGCTCAGCAGAGCCTTTCATCTCTCCAGGGGTGTTTCATGTGGATATTTATTGGCTGCTGTAACGTGCCATTTTTCACCAGCTGTTTCTAATCTTATTGCAAGATCTGAGCTAGTTTCATTGCAAAGATTTTCACTGGACTTTGGAATCCTAAGGAAGAAAGGGTAGGTAGGTGGCGAATGGTTCTCACCACAAGAGCATGTTTCAAGATTGTTCTTTTTCCTCACTCACAGACTGTGAAATTCATTTCTGTGCCTAAATTTGTCGGTCTTTACCAGCACTCATGACTGGAACTGATGATGTGTGTCCAGTTCCCAGAAAAGAGACATTCCCACTCAAGCATTTGCTCTGAAAAGTGCTTGTAATCACCGTTTCCTGGATGCTGGCCTGTTGCGCCACTGGGTAACTCCCCTAGTTTAAGAGTGGAGGATGGTCTGGCTGGTGCTTGCCAGCAGTACCATAGCAGGGAGAGGACAGTGTTGCTGTTGTCTGTGCAGGCTGGATCAGCACTTAGCTTTGCACTGGAGTCTGGAGGTTCCCGCTTGCTTGACTGCCCTGGGCTCCTCTAGCCACACACTGGGCAGGGCAGCATGAGGGTCTTGCATCCTGCCCTTTCCAACCTGAATGGTTCAGCCGTGGGGGCTGTCTGCCTGTGAGCTCTGCGGGTGCTTTGTTTGCTTGAAGAAACGGATGAGCTTGTCGTCGTTCTGGGGTTTATGGGTTTCTTATTTTTGCAAGTTCTCCCCAGGAGAGGGAGCAGTCCACGCAAATGGTGTCGAGGGGAATGAATCGGCTTATTCCAGCTCCAGCTAAACTGCATTTGCTGCGTTGCTCTGAACGCCTTCTTCCTTCACCCTCCACCTCCTCCTCCACCTTCTCACTCCTCTCATAGCACTGCAGTACCTTTCTTCTGTGCGAACCCTTTGAGGCTGGTGTTCAGTGAAGACGCTTGCACCTCTTCCCTTCATAAACTGCCTTTCCCACCACAGTGTGCCCCAAGGCTGTTTCCAATGCCCTGTCCCAGAGCCTGCATCTTCATCACTGGTCCCCCCTGAGTTCAAGCCACCTCCTTCCACGCTGTGTCCTGTTCACCTCCGACCTGAGCTGCAGACCAGCAGCTCAGCTCCTGCAGTCACTGTGGTGACAGTGGTCAGGCACACAGGACATTGGTTAGCTCAGGAATCTGGAGCCCCTTTGGTGAAAATCTCCTTTTGATTCTAGCAATAGTAACTTGCAGAGCCGTGCTGCTGCTTAGATAGCTGTCTGGAGGGCAACTGTTTCCCTAGCAGTCGATTACATTTCCAGTGACACATGCATACAAAACCAGAGGAAAATTAGGGGTTGTGGAGTTCAAAACCACTGCTGCCAAAGTTCCTGTCTTCACAGTGTCTTTTGTTATAGCAGGAAAAGTTCCAAAAAAAACGGTAGCCTGGTTACCACTTAAAGAAGGGCTTGTGGTTTCTTGCTGATGACTTCTTTCTTTATTCCTGCCTTTCTTTTTCTGTCTTGAAGTCTTTCTGTCTTTAAGTCCTTCTGTCTGTCTTTGTCTTTCTGTCTTTTTTTTTTTCTTAATAACCAAGAGGGGATAGAACAGAGCTAACCTTGTGATAATCAAGCCTCTGCTGCATTGTATTTCAGTACATCTGATACAAAAACATCTACTGACAAGTGCCGTGATTCTTAGTGCTGCTGTAAGCTGAACTGCTCTGGGAAAATTTCCAAGGAATAATGAGCAAAATTCTCAAGGACAAGATGAGGAGGACAGCGCAAGGTATCTGTGCAACAGCAATCCCGGGAAACCAGAGTGGCAAGGGAGGCTGTCGCAGCAGTGACTGGCATTAATAATAGTGCTACTCTTTATCTTGGTGTGCCAGTGGAAAGATTTAAGAGGTTTTGTGCATGGATTACCCTAAAATTAAGAGCAAAACTTGAGCAGTGGACTTTGCAGCAAAGACTTGAAGTTACACAGCTGTTATGGGAATAAACTGTTTTCACTGGAGTGAGATCTGCAGCTGTCTGGTTGGAGATGGTCATCTCTGGTAAAGACATACCCCAAGACAGAAGCAGTCTTTTAAGAGTATAGCTGTGAAAATTACATCTCTGCTGCGTGCTATCTCTGAATGTTCAATACAAAGAAGTCTACAGACACATGCTGTGACTTTTAATGCTACTGTCAGCTGAACCACTCTAGGAAATTTTCCAGGGAGCATCAGCCAGAGTTCTGAAGGACAGATTGAGAACAGTGCAAGGTACCAGTGCTAACAGCAACCTACTGTGCTAGAGACACAGTCTGAAAGGGGTAAACTTCCAAGTGCATGGTTTCTTTTAAGTTAGTACAAGCAGGCATGATCAAGTGCTTGCAAACAGTGTCAGGAGCAGCCCCCAGTACTCCAACTCGGCAGTACTTAGGCCCATGCTTAAGTCCCCTTTTCTGCACACAAGTGAAGTGGGATTTAAGCTATAAAGCTGTGTCCTTTCTTTGGGTAGAGTGGTGTATTACACCTGAATGGTGTTGCAATTCACAAGGCAGTAGTTGGAGTATGACAGCTTACTTCACTAGAGCTGCTCTGTTTGGTTTTAGTGAATGTTATCTAAGCCCATCAGATCATGTAGGTCATGTTGGTTTTGGAGCCTAGTGGGTGATGCTACCCAGTGATCAGAGTAAACAGTTCACACTGCAGCCAAAGTTCACTATGGCAGGTCTGAGTTGTCATCTCTGCTTCTAGTTTACATTGACAAAATAGCATCAAAGGGAGGGGGCTAGTGGAAGTGGGTGAGGCAGTTTAACTGATACTGTTGATGTGTCCATTCAAAGGGCAACATCGGAGTCAGGTGAGCATGAGTAAATCCCCATTTATGAGCGCCTGACCTTAGACTCTGGACCTCCACATTGAAGAATCACTATCAGGCTGTAGAAGTACATGTCCACAGAAACAAGCATGACTTGAACTTCAATATAAATGCCACGTCTACCTTGGCTTTGTAATGTGCTCTTTCAGAGGAATCTGTTTTGCTAGCTCACCGCAGACCTGTTGGATGGTACCAACAAGTGCCGATGCTCTTACTGAGCTCATCATCTCCAGGGCTTCCTGTTCAGAAGACATCTTTAGTCAAGGAATTCCTGCTTCCTGTTGAGGCTGGGTGTGCAGCAGATTTTGTCTGTTGACATTGGCAAGTCTCTTCAGGCTTCATTTTAGTGCCTCCCTAGCTCTTTGCTTGGGTGTTTCATTACTTCAATTGTGCATCTTAAGTTTTAAAATTCTTTTCAGACAGTCTTTCTACCCACTGGCACTGCACTGCCTGGATATGACTACATCTGAAAGCACAACAATGATGCTTAAACCGTGGCAGTCATGCATTGTAGGTCTTCGATGCAAATCGATGTAGAGAAAAAGTTTTTGATTTAAAAGGTTGTGATTTTGTCCCTTTGTGGAGGAGTCTGGCTAAAGGGCAGGTCCCAAAGTGCTGTTACAGGAAGAAAACTGCATTGCTCTTCACTACTGCCTGTGCTCTCCACAGGGCTGTGGATGAAAGAAGTTTTCAATTCTACTCTGGGATAGAGAACACAGCCCAAGTCCGCAGGGCCCAAGGGTGGCATTTTTTGATAGTACCAGCTGCCACATGAGCCAGTGGCAGATTTGTCCCTGACCTCCACGGCAGCAGCACTAGGCTAATGTTGTATGCTCCAGAAAATAATTCCCGCAGGCTCTGTATATCCTGTGCTGCCGTCCTGCTTCAGAGGCAGTGAGAGGACATCCTGTGCCACTCGTGCTCTGAGAGCAAACCATGCAGTAATGGTGGCGATAGTGCTTTAAGCTGCTAAACTCGGTGTGCAGGGATGGAGCTGAATACCTAATTGAGAAACATTAATGGCCAGAGCACCGCCAGTGAGTGAGCGTCACTTATCTGTTCTGGTGACTGCAGAAGTGCACGCTGCTGCCCTGGCTGCAGAGCACAGGGCTGTGGACGATGAGGGTTTCTTGACCTGCTAATCAGAGGCAGAAATACAGTAGCCAACACAATGCACTACCCGTATTCTTGGTTGGAAATACCATGTTCTGCAGTTCAAGCTCCCAACCCTTTCTGCTCTGTTTCTCATCTGCTATTGTATTCAGCATGCACAAGCCTTTTTGTTATGAACTCGGATGCTGTGTGAGAACCCAGAGAAGGAGGGCACAGGTCTCTTTGCAATTACTTCTACTTATCAGGGACAGCAAAAACATTGGGTTTTGCCAGGTTCAAAGGCTGCAGTTTTACCAATTTATACTAATTTCCTCTTTTCCAGATGCCCTGGAAATGGATCAAGACTCAATGAGTTAGTAAGTGAGACAACAGAGAGGCTGAGTGGCACTTGCATGAAAGATGGCAACAGGAGAAGAGGGGGAGGTAGAAAGAATGGGAAAGAACAGAGGTTAAGAGTGACCTTGACAGGAGAGAATAACAAGCAGTGATGGTCCAGGAGATGGAAGTGTAGTAGGCAGTGGAAAGGGGAGACCTTGGAAAGATTAACGAGACTAAACTGTACTGAGGAGGGGGGACCTTGCACTGAGATTTCCAGGCAGCTGTGCAACCATTTTCTCAAGCAGTGAGGGAGACAAATACGTGCACCACGTGGTAGAAAGCAGAAATCCAAGAGTAAAGGATTCTTCTGTTTCCTCCCTCAGTTGTGTGAAAAAGCTTCCCCTTTCTCTAGAGTTGCTGACTTTTCTCCTAGAAGCCTATTTCTTCAGGAGGCATGGTCAATTCTGCAGGTCCCCAGCGTGTGGATTTTAATTACACAAGTCAGTATAATGCCTTTTGTTTGGAGAAGTGTTGTGCAAAAATGAATATCTGCATTTTTACAGCTGGTAGAGCAGTAATGATTTAAAGGAAATTCCTCTCTCCGTACAGGTCAAGGCATGCCAAAGTCACCCCTCCCCTGAAGCCTGTGTCACCATCCATGCAAGCCAGGTAACTAGTCTGAGCAGGTGACATTTCTTACCTGCTCTGAAGTTCTGGGCAGTGGTGGATCAAACCCTCTGAGGGACTGAATGAAATCTGCCCTGCCAGCCCTACCACTCACTCAGCAGATGCACAGAAGACTGGAGCGTGGATGTCACTGCACTCAGTGTCGACTTAGTAAAAGCTTGAAACTGCCCTGGTTTTGCTGATTTCACTGTCTTGGGCCCTACAAATGGCATGCAAGAGCCTCGGGTGGCTATTTCTTACCTTTTTCCTTGAGTTCATTCCTGTGTACATGGAGGACTGGCCCTGCTTTCCCTCTGGCAATCTCTGAAGGTCCTCATTACTCAGCTTTGCTTCAGCTCAGCTGAGGATGGATTCTCTTGCCTGCAGGAGCACAAAAGGAACATGAAGCTCCTGGACTGGATGGTGCCCACCCTCCATATCCAACACCATTTTTGGTATTTCCGGTCAGTCCCTACACTGAAAGGGTTTGGGGGTAAGTTGATGCAGCCAGAAGAAAGCTGGGGTTCATTCTAACTGCTACTGACAGGCAGTGCTTTTCTGCAGGATATGTCTCACATGGGTAATGGCAGCAGCTCTCAGCTTGCTCTGGTCTATATGGCGAAAGGCGTAAGCTCAATCCAAGATCTGCATTCTTGAAGATCCTTCATAAAATTACTTTTTCAGACCCCCTTCCTTCTAAGCCCCAAGCAATAGCAGCTTGTCTTAGGATGGATTTTATCATACTGAAATGGAGGCATCCTCTACAAATAGCCTTTCTGTGCTCTACACACCTGGGATGGATCGAGCTGCCCTCTGCCAGTGCTGCAGATGTAGATGAATGGGTTGAACACTGGAGGAATCTCTCCTTTGCACACCGAGATGAGTGGCTTTTAATAGATTCCCAACACAGAGAAGACTCGCATTAATTTATTTCTTCTTTCCTCTCATATTTATGTGTTGAATTAATATTTTCTATTTAGCAAGTCAACTCACTGTGCCTGCCACTGTGCAAGAAACATTGGAGTTTAATTCTTCTTTCAGAAAGTTCTGCTTTTCCTGCCTGTATGCAAGATACTTACTTACAGCTTACTTAGGAGACCTCTGTTTGCATGCAGTGACTATGAAGTATTTTGAAATGGCTGGTTCATTTCCTGGCAGTCTGTCACTAACACAAACCTCACAAAGGGACAGATAGTGGGTATAAAAACCCTTTCAGAACTTGTGTTTGTTTTGGTTGTTGGCATCTTAAGCGACATAAGTGAATTTGGAGACAAGAAAGGAGATGTTACTGACTGGTGTGTTTCCAGAGGCTGAGCTGGCAACTGGTCCAACTTGTATTTCCCCCGAGACTGATGCATCTACACCTCATGTCCATTTTAGTGTCAGCTACAGTGATTTACAATATTGCCTTCCAGAAATTAAGTTTCTTAATGAATTGTAAATGAGCAAAAGATGTTTCTTGCCAGTCCTTTTATCTGTCCAGAAGTGACAAGAATTAATCTGATGGACAGAGGTATTTCACACTTAGAACAGTTTGTGAATCTTGCAAGGAAGAGTTTTCTGAAGAAAATGTATGTCTTTTGGATATGGTATTAAAAAGGGCTCTGTACTGTATCTCCTCCTTTCCCAGTATAGCCCTAGACACTGGAGTGCAAGTCATTGCTATTCTTGGTGGTACTGGCGGTGAGTGCAGAGGTGGTTGTTAGTGTGGTGGGGACAACTTTCTTTTAGCAAGCATTGCTCTGGGGAGGTGGGAAGCTTAAAAGACATGAAAAATCAGAAAAGTGCTTGTCAGAATATTTTACTCATACTGTCTCCGAGGGGTTTCGGTGTCGGAGGGGTGGAGGGAGGTGAGGACAGCACAGGGAAAATTATTACAAAAGCACAGATGGTCATCTTTAAAACTACAGTAACTCCACGTGTCCCAAACAGGCAAATCAGCAACTTCTTTTTTCCGGCTGTTGGAAGATCCTGAATTGTCTGATGCTGCAGACATTTGGCCTCACTGCTGCGGAGGAGACCTGCCTCTAAAAGCAGCCTGCCTTCCAAGGCCGTACCCAGGCCCGCAGCACATTTGGAAAGGTACCCGGATATTGCTGATTTGTGGAATTTCAATTATTTCCCATGATGATTTTGCCTCAGAAATGGGAGCTGGGGTTAAGACTGGAGCTGGAGAGATACTGATTCGTGTGGGGCTTGGAGGGGAGAAGAGGGAGGTCACTGTCACTGCCTCAGAGAGGCAGTGGGCAGGGGGACTGTTTGTATGAGAAGTTCAGACATTTCCTAGAGCGGGATCTCTGAAGTACCTGCCGGACG
>NW_009923022.1:0-14443 GCF_000696875.1 Nestor notabilis | reverse complement strand
CATTCCTGCCCTGTGCTGCTGGGCTCACGCAGCAGCACTGACACTGCTCAGGCTGCAGCAGCCTGGCCCTGGCGACTGGCTCTCGCTCAGCCACGGGCTCCCAGGTACACTGCTCTAATTAGCACGTTTGCTGTGCGGAGCAGCGCTGCAAGCTGTGAACTTGCAGCTGTAAGAGAAGATGGAGGTGATTTTAGCGTGTTGCTGTCGCGAACAGATGTGCCGGAAGCCGGTGGAAGGACTCAGTGGGCTATCCACCAGTGTTCCTTCCCGAGGTTACCTGGGCGCCTTGTGCACAGTACAGAAACTGGAGCTCCCCATAGCCCTTACCCCTCCTATAGCTGCTGTGTCAAGTTGTGTTTACACTTACTGTAAGAGGCAGAGATTCACACCATCTCAGTGTCAACAAGCTTGTAAATCATCTACTTAATAGTCACAGGTAAGATAACACACTAAATATGAAAGGCACTAAGAAATCCTTCCCACCTCACTCACCCTCCCCACCAAGTACTGAATCTTGTCCAAAGCTGCACAAACAGGATTCTAAGATAAAGACCTTGGGTAAGAATTACTAAAACAAACAGAGCACGGAGTGGTTTGTTAAGGGACTGGCCTTCTCAAGGCCAAAGGGTGGGTGTGGAAGAACACACCTTACTGAAAGGAAAGCTAAGAAAGAACATTAAGAAAATACATCTCTGAACAAACAAAGCCCTGCCCAGAAGTCTGTAATATTCTAATTAAATTGATGTAGCATGGAAGGAGAATCATACAAGTACCACACACTCCATGCAAAGTATTTTGTCTGGGATTACAGTAACTAGTAGCACAAAAACTTTCTCTAAGCAGAGGGATCTTATTCTGTTTAGCATGATGCAGTGCAGCAGAGTTATTCAAAGTTAATGCAGACCTAGCAAGGAAAATGCATGCTCCGAACTACATTTCTGTCTTTTCTTTAAAAGCACCTTAAGAGAATTTACCAATCGTTTGCAAACTGCCTGACTGTGAATGCAGAAAAAAGAGCAGAAATTTCACAGTTTACCTCTTTCCTTCTCTGCCATACGCACCAAACCCTTTTGCAGCAGTACAGTTCCTGGGGGCACACTGGTTGAAGTCACCAGATTGTGCCTGTCTATTGATGACTAGATGGATGCCAGCATTTTCTTTATTATTTTTGTTGTGGTATGGCTGAAATCCACTGTTAGAGCATTATCTGCTCTTGATGGGGGCTACATTCTGATTTAAAGGTAAAAACCTCCAAATTTGCGACTTTGCTGGCCTGTGATCAGGACCTGGGGGGAACATGATGGACCAATGTACTGTAGTTTTAGGTCAGTAACACCTCAAAACATGTTCCTTTGCATGTTTTTTTTCCCTAGAAGAATACATGGTCTATAGCCTCAGCCAGTGCATAGGGGTAATGGCTACATCCCCTTGACTTAAGGTTTGTTTAACTTTCCTATGCTGCTGCAGAGGTATTGTTAGTTTGCAGATAAGGCAAGTGTTATCATTTTAGCACAGACTAAAAGAAAAGGATAAGAGGGACCTATTAGATTCTCCCCTGTGTTACTCTCTGCCTAGTGGCAGGGTTGTCCTTCACACTGATCTCTCAAATGTGGTAATAATAACGGTAAAACTTTATTTTTACTGGTTGTCAGCCAAAAGCTACAGCTAGGCCAAGCCAGAAAATACCATCCTGTCTGCCTTTGCAGCATGTGCGCTCCCAGTACAAACCAGCAACACCTCCCTTCTCTTCTATCTCGCTTTTGCTGTTGAGACATGGCAGGTTCTTTACAGCTGCTGCCATCTGCCTCTAGCAGTTCCTACGTCTTCTTCCTCCGCATGTGCATGAGAGTCTCCTGTCTTTTCAAGGGGGTCCTACCACAAACAAGTTAAGTTTGAAAGCAAGGAAGAGAAAATAAAACGACCAAAAAAACACCTGTGAGTGCCAGAACTGGGAAAATGCATGGACTCCTTTTTGTGTGGGAACTTCACATCTTTCTGGAAGAAAGTGCAGATGCTCCTTAGGACACTGATGGAAAGCCTCTAGGGCTTGCCAGTATGTGCAAATGATGGAAATGAGATTTTCTAGGAAGGCAGGTGGTGATCGAATAGCACTTCTATTTTTGGTTTTTTGAGGTCACTCTATTTGCTTTGAAGTCATTCAAAAGGGCTGGAAGGGAGCAGGAGCTGGGTTTTTGGTTACAAATTTGGTTTGAACTTTAACTGAGCGGCATCTTTCTGTGACAGTTGGCCACGCAGCCACGAGGAAGGGCAGTAAGAGGCACCGCTGGCAGCATCCCTTGGGCTGCACTGACACACTGACAGACTAGTCATGCACAAGTGCCAGAATGGCCTGACCCAGGCCAAGGTCATCATTACTGAGCCTCTGCATCCCACCTCCTTGGGATAACAAGACCACTGGGGCTGTGCCAGGGAACACCAGCTGCCAGGCAGGTACAAAGACACTGGTGTCCTCTATGGGCAAAAACACAGACTCCCAAGCCAAAGTAACAGGGAAGGGATGGCCTGGCTCTGCTTTTCTGTTGCCATGCTATGTGGCTGTGTTTTTTGTCTGTCAGATCCTCAGTAGAGGATCTCCAGGAGGGGAATGGTCAGTTACAAGACAAGAGGATAGCCACACACTTAGAAACATCTGTATGGAGAGAATTTTACCAAGATTCTGCACACTTTGTCAGTGTGCTTAGCAAGTTGTCCACCCTTGAATCAAAACCTTTTTTAGCAATAGCTTTGGCAGCTATAGCCTTGGCAGGCAGAAGTGAAAGAAGGAAACCTCTTACAAAGGCCTTTTCATCCATTCCCCAAGGAAAAGATTTCTTGTCCACTAGCTTCTTGCTTAGTTTTGAAAAGCCTGGCAAAACAATGTCTGGCAAAATCTATGATACAGGAGTAAGAAAACAAATTAACTACTTGTGCTTGGAACAGCTTATTCTTGTTTGAATGCTCTGTAAGACAATCTCCTCAAGACCTGAGTGTGACTAATCTTATAGACATTGTGCTGGGAGTCAGAATTAAGTTGATTTTCTTTTTTTTCCCCTGTTAATGTGCAGGCCTGTAATCACAATAAAGTTTTGTTTACATGATTGATGAGCTAGAACTATTTCTCGTAGCAGAGCCAGTTGCTGAGATAGAGAAATATTTTGATACATTTCCATCTCAAGCATGCTCAGAAAGCACGTCTTCACTCTTTTATGTTATTGTTGAGAAGCTGGAAAAAAAAAAACCCTTTAAATACAGTAATGGCTTTGACACACTTACAAAATTTCCCCCTTCCCCTGAACCCAGCAGCAGAGAAGGCTGAGAGGGAATTACACAATAATTGATCCCACCTTGCTTACAATACTTTCTCTGCTCCAGTGCTGCACTGAGAACTGCAAAGGGGCTGAGATCTTTTTTCTGAGAAGGAAATGTGCTCATCAGGTCCAGAGCAGCACTTCTTGAAGTTAGTTCCTAAATTAGTCAGTTATGTCTGAAGTAGCTGTTGTTCTGCTGCGTATCACACAGCCCTGCTTCCCTAAGCTGGTATTTGCTGCTGCTGCTGCTGCTGAATTTGCTGCTGGCACAAGCTTTCCCAGGCAGCTGGGGTGCAGATCCCACAGTAATACACAGAGGAATGAGTACCGTGGCTGCTCTCATCCTCCTGCCCAGATGCAGCGATGCATCACTGTGTGCATTAGCTGACGACTAGCTGTAAGGCATGCCATGCTTTCATAGGTGCATAGCTGGGATCACTGACATCCTACTGGAAAGCCACATCAGAGAGGTCCCATATTTTGCTGAAGGTCCTATGCTCTTTCAGGGTGGGTAGATTTGCCAGGCCCATGTCAGAGCCTGCAGAGAAGTTGAGGCAGATCTCCATCTGCCCAAATCCCATCCCACAAAGGAGGCTTGTTTTGAAGAAGACTGGCAAACTGAATTCCTGTGGCAGATAGGGGGAAAAGTATGGCTAGAAACCAGTCGGGAACCAACAGAAGTTTGTTTTAGCCAGAGCAGCTAGATTGCAATAGCATAAAGGTCCTTAAAACTAACTAGTTTGTCAGCCAGTGGACAAAAGAATCTCTTGCACAATTCAGAGCAATATGCTAGCTAACTACATATGTAAGGAAAGGGTTTAAAATTGCACAATGTGCTGAGGAATGATACAAGTGGGGATTTTGTCTCACAGCTATTGGCAATTAGAAGGAACAGAGAGATAACTGAATTCACTGTGCCCTTCATTCCATAGAGCATAGGGAGGCTCAACCACAGCAGATACTGTAGGTCAAATGTATTCAGTTGTGCATGAATGGGATGTGTCTATGGCAAAGAGTGTCTGTGCAGCGAGCAGCTCAAAGGACAGTGATTTTCTGCATGTGCTATGGTGTTGTGGAAAACATATCACAGTAAAGATGTCTCTTGGAGAATATATTGTTGGGCTAATTGGATATTAGGAAAAAGTTCTTTGCTGAGGGGGTGATCAAGTACTTGAACAAGCTCCACGGGGAAGCGGTCATGGCACCAAGCCTGTCAGTGTTCAAAAATCATTTGGACAATGCTCTTAATCTGACTTAATTTTCAGGTTGACCTGTGTGCAGTCAGAAGTCATGGGTCCCTTCCAGCTCAGGATATTGTGTGGTTTTAATTACTCTGAATTCAGTGACTGGTTAGGTATGGTTATTTACTTCCAGACTGTTATGATTTATGTCATGTCTCATGTGGTGTGATGCTCTAAGCTTTGATTCCAACCACTCCTCTTACAAGAAGAAATTAAGGAAATTAAGAAAACAGTGTTACTCTGAAAGCTAAGATAATGCATAGATTTCTTTTCTTTGCCTTTAAAAAAAGAAAAGCAATGAGCTAATCTAAGAGATAAAAGTATGCCAGACTTCCTACGTTTAAAAGTTTGAGCCTTTTTGATATAAATGTACTTATCTTAAATTGCTCAAAACAGGAACTTCTTTTCTATGATGTAAACTTTTTTGCTAACAAATTGCTTAGTGTATATATCAATTACAGAGCCACTCTTAAAAGTGAGTATATACAAGAGCAGATGTCTTGTTTTATTCACAGTCCCCTTATTCAGACTTGTTGAAATGGAGCATACATGCTCTTTTCTACTGTTGCTGGTTTAGGGCTTGCTATGACAGAAGTGCCCAGGAGACTTCGGGGAAACTCGTTCTTCTTCAGATCCGTAACTTTGAACTGTATCCAGAAGGATCTGTATTTGTCCTACTCAGAAGAACAAGGTGGGATTCAAGGCTAAGCTAAGGAGGTACCTATTGCAATAGAAGAACAGATTGCTAGTGTAGATGTGGCTCACAATACCTTTTGTTAGTGTAAAAACAAACGAGCTCTCCTCTTCCCTTTAGCTTCTTTCAACTGCTGAGAAACTCCTGTTTTTTGAAGTGTGGAAGATAGCTTTTAATTTTGTCATTGGATGTTTCCTTCACCTCAAATTCCTTCCTCTGTATTTTTGTGTAGCAGTTGTTACAGCAGCTATATGTCAGGAACAAACCTGCATGTCCCCTTCTCCTCCTACTTCCAGTGCACCACAGAAATAAGTTCTTGTGTCATACTTCCCTCTTCCCAAATGTTACATCTGTCTGGAGTGTAAATAACCAAATAACTTAATACTTATACACAATGTGATACCTTTGATTTTAGAGCATCAAAAATAGTGTCAGTGTCAAAAGTGAAGGGAAATACTCTTTCCAATGAATTCAAAGTGGGCACTTTGACATGAATCTCAAATGAACACAGAAGGAGCGGTCCTTTCTAGAGCAGTTCAGCCAGAACCTGTAACCTCTTAAACTGCAGTCATATCTCTCATGCAAATCAGTATTTGAACCATTATTTACTTGGGACTCAGTCATGATTTATATGGGAGTCTTGGTGTTGCAACAACTGCTGTGTTACTCAACTGGATTCCCAGATGACTGGTTAATACATAACAAACCAGATTTGTAAATTCAGCTAGCACAAGTTATCATCAGAATGGAAAGAAGTTCATGATATCATATCGTATTTAATTCATAAACCTATTAAATACCTGTAATGGAGAACAACATGCTTTGATTAGAGAGGCAATGAGTTTCATTCTGTTTTCAGAGGGTTTTTAATCTGGATTAATTGGTTGATGACCATTTTCTAGTTGTTATGAGTAATTTTTTTATTCCTGTGTCGACATGAAAACAAAGTAGGATTAGATTAGTTAATTACAAAATGCCATAGTAAAAAAACTCTGTAGTGTACAACACTATTCTGGTAACAACAGTGAGTCTAATTTTGGGGCCAAAAACCAGTCCGCAGCTTTGAAGTTTAGGTCTATCACAAAGGCACCTCCTGGGCATTAGCAGTGATTGTTTCTGAATGAAGACTGTTTGTCTGGATGATGTGGAGTGTTTCACAGAAAAATCCACTCCACTTACTTCATGCCAACATGGCAATAAAAAGATTATTGAAAGTCTAAATAAACAATATTGGAAGTCTACCTGTACAATAGCCAGATATTGTTAGTCAATGATACTGGGGCAAAGGACTGACTTTGCAAATGTTATTTGATCTTTGGAAGATATTTTTTCTTTTTTTCTATATAAAATTAATCAGCACAGGAAATTTAGTTATGTGTTTTCTCCTATAAATGGAAATGATGACTTAAAACTCTTCAGATGGGCTAAGAAATCCTCAGTGTCTATGTAAAACAGACAAGACCTATAGTTTTTTTAGGTCTCTGACTAGAACACTTGAAAATCAATGTGTGTGTGTAAGAAGTGCACAGCTTCTGAGATGCTTTAACTTCTTTACTCTGCTGATCCTCCTGTTATTTACCCTGTCTGCCCCTCCGCACGTGTATGTTCTGAGTCCAGTGAGCACTTCTTAGGCAGGCAGTTCCTGGTAAATAATCATAGTGCTGCATATTTGGAAACATTTTCAAACTTAATGACCTTTCTTTAACCTCAGGCTGCTAGTTGTTATCACTGGGAAGGAACAAATGTGTCTGAGGGAGGTGAATAGCTGAAGCTATTGCCTAGAACACGTATCTTGCCTCAGGCTCTGCCAGCAGAGTCCCATCACTACCATTGCTGCAGGCTTGGCTCCCCAGAGATTCAGACATTTCTGTCTGCCACCTCCTAACCTTGATTGTGCCCATGATAGAGGTTTAACGGCCCATGAGGAAATAACCAGCTAGAAACCATTCTTTGGCTTAAATGATAAACTCTGTAAGGATGCCATAAAAACTATGCCGACTACTTAAGCACAATCAGGGCCCAAGTCAAAACTACAGTGTCTGGAATCCATATCTGGAATCCACCCTTTTACATCCTAACATGAAAAAACTGCAGCATGCTTGAATAACCAGCAGTACTGGAGTTGCAAGTTCCATCACAAATCAGTTTATTTCAGCTTGGTATTAGTCCACTGCTATGCATGCTTAGCATAGCAGATTATTGCATAATGAGCAAAAGGAGAGGAAAAAAAGATGTATTTTAAAAGTCCAAGTAATTTTTAAGATTCGGTTTTGATCTGCCTCATTATTTGGGTCAGTAATGGATTTTGAAATGTTTTAGAAATGTACACACATTTTTATTTTACTACTGGCTGTTGTTCAAGCAACATATTGATTTGTGTGTGCTCTTGGATCTTTTTACTGTGTTCTGTTTAAATACAGAGCATTTACTATCATGCTAATGACAGCTACATGAACATAAGAAGGAAGTCTTCTGATTGGTTTTGCTCCTCCTCTGTCCATGCAAGTGTCCAGTGCTTGCTCCTGGGTTCTTCACAGCATACAGGCTCTGATCATTTAACACAAGCAGTGACAGTGCCTGATGCCTTGATGCAGTGCATTACCAGCTTTGTCCTACATGATTCTCTGCAGGTTTTCATTAGTGACCATTATTACATCCATGGTAATTAATTCTATGGCTTTTTTTCCCCCTCCCTAGTCACCACATCATACACACGTCCTGCTACTCCGCTTGCTGTCAGGGGAACGTGCCCCAGTTTGTGCAGGCAATTTGCCTGTGTTGCACACCTAAAACAGCTAGAGGTGGCTGTGGCATGTTCTTCCTTAGAGCGTGTTTCTTTGGCTTCCAGCCATATACTTCAACATGGGAATTCATAGTGCAGAAAGCTCTTAGTCCAAGTCCACAATAGACATACTGGAAATGGAGCAATTTAGCACAGTTCAGAACTTACTCTTTTCAGTGATTATTGTGGTCACTTTCAACCCTAGGAAGAGCTGCAAAAATGTGCTACCGCAGAAAAGAGACTGTGTCAAGTTTCTTTTTCCACTAGCAGGCTGAAATCTATCCCGGTGAGGCTGCAAGGACATGCAAGTGAGCCTACAGACCAGTGGCAGGCCTGCTCTCAGACAAGATAGCAGTAGGGCTCTGCCACAAGCCAGGAGCAAGACGGGGAAGAAAAGAGCCTGTTCCTCTGTGGCTTGGGTGGCTCTGTCACAAAATGACAGCAGTGGTAACCCTCTCTCAGGACATCCTCCAGCAGGTGAAGTGAGCAACAAGGGCCACCTGATAGGTGAGGAATTCCCCGCCGTGCCTTCCACACACTCCTCCAGCCCACAGAACCAAGCACAGGCCTGTCCTGACGAGCTGCTTCTTGCCCAAAACTAATAAAATCAGAGAAGATTAAGAAGGAAGAGAGCCAATTCAGTGCAGGTAGAGAACTGGTTACTATAGCAACTGTTTTCTTCTTTGGGCCTAGGTTGGGAGGACTCCACTGCAAGGTGATTTCTGTGCAGTCCCCAGGCTGGGAGGGGAGATTGCTTCAAGAATCTCATTTGACAAAGGCTGCATGGCTGCACTCTTGCACTCTGCTGGGGATCTGGGGGAGTTGGGATAGATTTGTAGAAGAGTTTGATGCTCATCCAAAAGTAAACCAGATGTTTAAGTGCCTGAACTCATGGGAGAGAGTACTAAACTGGGACTGGATTAAAAGTGATACTCATCTCATAGTGTATTGTTCTATGGGTTACAGCTAGCTCTGAAGCTGGTACTGTACCACAGTACTCCACACAAGCAGGAGTTTCAAAGGTGGAGATTTAAAAAGAAATAAAAGAATGTTTAACTAATTCCTACTGGATTTTTAAATCTCTCTGAGGTCCTAGGAAAGTTTCCCAGCTGGATTTCTTCAATGAGATTAAATTGGTACAGAGTAAGAAATTAAGTAACTTGTAGTATAATAAAGGCTTGGTCAGTCTGACTCCAAGAGAAGTCATTCTCTGGGACTTGAGCCAGGTAATGTTATCTTAGCATACTGCTTGGAGTACCTGGCACTGTACAAACTCCAGGTCTTTGTGGATACCTTAGACCAACATAGCAAATGAATGAGCGTATTATCATTTCAGTAGGGCTGCTTTCTGATTAACACTTCCCTTGCATTCACGGAAGACATATAAATACCAAGTCAGTGCCTATGGTAAACCCCTCACCTTTAGCCCTTGTTAACCCTGTGTGCTCTGGCAGATATATTTCAGGGGACAAAATTGCACCTTGGTTTTTTGCTGGTATTTGGTGCTGGAAATTAAACAAACACAGAAAGAAAATAAAACAACCTATGATCATCTCAAATTTAGTCCTGAAAGTCTCTCTCTCTTTGGGTCAAAGCACAGAAGGTGCTGCAAATTCTCTTGTTAAGGGGGCTGAGCAAAGGGGGCTTTGGATGAAACACTAAGTCCCCCTATTCTCCCTAGGCTGCTTACTGTCAATTTTTCCATGCAGTATTGTTGGTGGAGACACAGATCTAGGAGAACATTGTCTGCCACAATCGCACTACCCATCCTATCACTGAGGAAGAAGAAGGGTGGACAGTTGTACAGCCTCTCTTGCAGTTGCATCTTTCCTAGGTGACTAACACATCTTTCCCAGGTGACTAACACAGCTTCAAACCTTCATAATCCTTGGCTTTCAGAGTAGCATTTTTTTGCCTGTTGATGCAGGGAATAAGAAACATCAGCCTCAATATCTGTTTAAAATTATTAAGGGTCTTACCAGATGTAGAACCAAGGAATCAAAAAAACGAAAGCAGGCTCACTGCTCCAAGTGCATCTTGAACACAGAACTAGGCTGAGAGTATTTTGCTATCATAAAATGCTAACCTGGGAGCAGTACGCTGAGGAGGTGAGCCAAGAGGCTGAGGGGCTCAATGACAGCCCTTAACTCTCACCACACTTGCAATGACTACATAGTTCCCATGTCAAAGTCTCTGGCCTCAGCCTACTTCCAGAAATTTCACAAACTCAACAGCAACCTGCTACTGGTCCATAAAGAATATTTATCAACAATTGCTATTCAGAAGTCCGTAAGCGTTTTCAGTGGAAATAAGTATCTGCATCCTTCTACAAAAGTATCATTCTCTCTCTGCCATGTGGCAGATCCAACCTTAGCTGGCATTCGATCTTGCCAGTAAAATCTGTGGCTGCTTGGTATAATAGCGAGAAAGACTTGGGAAAGAAAATTAAATGCTTTTATGAGTCAGAATTCTAGACTTAGCTCTTTTGTGAGCAATTTCTACTGCACCAATGCAATTGGAATGAATAAAATCACCCATCAATCCAACTGCAATGCCCTTTGCTGCAGATATGCAAGTATTACAGAAAACTGGAAAATGTATTTTAATAAGCTTTAGTAAATCACACAAGTCAGTAAATTAACAAATGGTTCATTTATATTGTCGTAGAAAAGAGATACAGTCCCTCTCCTGATTGAATAGTCTGTTTCTCTGGTTCTGACTGCATTCAGAACCAGTGAGAAGTAGAAATTTCCATCAAGACTTGGTGAAGAAGCATCTCTGTTACTTCAAAGGAAGTGGTGGAGTTGCTGACCACTGTATTCAGCCACTGAAGTAAGAGATTACATGGTCATTGTATGGGGTTGAGGGGGAAGTAAATTGCAGAGAAAAAAACATGTTTTTTTGTTATCTGAGAGGAAGGAGATTTCTGTGACAAGCAGTTTTTTCTCACTCCACACTGACAGCACAGGTCATACTAACTCTCAAGCCTCTGCTGACCCCAGAAGAAGGGATCTTAGTCCAGGTTGTACCTTGCTTACAGCATAATTAGTCACTATGTTTTGTCTGTGCCCTAATCATACTTACCTCAGTGTTACTTCCTTCACGGGCTTTAAAACCAGGTTATTCAGGGGACAGAGGCAGCTGAAGACTTACTCTCTTAATGGGTCTCATTTATTAGATGCTACAATAGAGTTGCCTCTTGCATGGAATCTGAAACTGAACACAGATACAGAAGGCATGTCTGAGATCTAGAAAAAAAAAGACATGCTAATGCAGCTTGATAGCTACAGTGTAAAATCTGGCATCAGAACATGAGGACACATTTGCCTTTTTCTGTTACTTAAGTAGACAGCTGGTTGATTGACTAATCCATCAGGTAGGATATTGCATTGTTATCTAACAACAGGTGCTTGTAGTGCACAAGAAATGGAAACAGGAGCCAGTTGCTGCTGAGAACATAATCAGGTATCTCAAGTCTGAGTCCAGTATTTAAACCATTCAGTCTTGGAGTGTTTGAGCCAACATTCAGTACCTAATTTCATTCCTTGAGTTTTTTCTGATGCCTTTTAGGTTTCAGTATATTCTGATGTTAGCAGAAGCTGAAGTTTTGTTGAATTTGACTAAACGTATTATCTAAGTGCAATAGATTTCTCCTTAGCAGCAGAAAAAAAATAAAATCGCATATACAAGTAGAAGAGGTTTGATTTCTTTTTTTTCTGATAATTTTATTTGAATGTGGAGTTAAAACTTACAAAAAGTACCATCTTAATAGCTCTAGGATGAGAATCTCTCTTCATCTATTTAAAATATACTGCATGAAGTAGCATAAATTTCTCCTACATTGCTCCTCCTGTTTGCTTTGAGCCCACCCAGGGAAGTTCTTAGGTAAGAGAAGAAAATTATGTATTTTCACGTTTCGTGAAACCAGTACCTGTCTTTCCACATACTCTACTGGGTTTTGCACCACACCTTCAGTCCATTCATCTTTGGCACTGCTGGCCAAAGTTTTCAATAAAACCAAGCTCATGCCACTGCTACCACATGGCTTCCTGTCCATTCAAATCAACTACATTTGAAATGCACGATTTAAAGACAAAAATCATCTTAAACAATAATAAATTCCCTAACCAACATTTACTTTCTGAGAATAATGAAAGAAAAATAATTTTGGCAAGTAATACATTGATATGCCTTCATATCAACTAAACTTGCAAGCCCTTATGATTACTTACCTTTATCTCTGTGTGAGTTCTATCATGAGTGCTTTGTTCTCACCTTCACTGCACTGTATGTGCTTGTGGCTCCCCAGAAGATAGCCCATGTTTGTTGTAAAACACTCTGAAATGTTTTCAAGTGAGTTACGCCCTTTCTGTAAACTCAACAATAAATTACAATGAGTTACTAACTACTAATAAAGTATAAAAAATAAATGATGTAATGAGCAGAACAAATGTCAAAGGAAATATGTGCATGGGCTTCATACAGACACAGGATACTTATCAAAATGGAAGTCATTAGGGGACTGAAGCCCAAGCTAGACTGACACTAAGAAAGGGTGTGTTGTAATCAAAAGGATATAAAAAAAAAAAAAAAGCTGTAATTTTCCTATCTCCTTCTATTCTCTGAGGCTTTGAAAGAGATTATTTGAGATTTTGAAGCAGAGTGTATGACTTGGTATGAACATATGTCAGCAAAATGTATCAGTATCAACAAGTTGGGAGTTTTCCTATCCAGTAAAAGTAGATAGAATTCTCTCTACCCAGGAAAAACAAATCTTTTATTTCTCCAAATTTTCTGCCTTCTCTTCCCACACTAATAGCAATTTAGAAGAAAATCAGTGAAACAACTCTAATTTGGAAAAGAAAAGGTCCTGTTACTCATGCTATGACGAAGTAGCGTGAAGCTTGAGCACTCAGAAACAGAAGGGCCTGTTAGCCAAATTTTTCTGGTATTTTTACCACTTCTTCTCACATGAAGAGACTTCAACAGCGCTTGCTGCAGAACGGGCTTTCCACCCACAGAACTGGGTTTTTGTATTTAGTTATTCAAGAACTACCGTGATATTGTCAGGTACTTCAGCAGGGACCTGCAAAAGAAAGGGCTTCTTCACTGCCCTATGTTGCCATCTTCTGCAGCCACTGCACGTCCCCTCTCCAGTATCCTAATCTGTGCTCAGATTAAGGGATTTTATTTCATAAATGAAGTGATGAGGCACAAACAAGAGACACAGAACCTGTGTCTCTTCTGTTCCAGTTTGGCATCCCTAAGTCATGCATCACTCTTCCTCTAAACTAGGGCCTGGTATAACTCAGCCATGACAGTTTCGGTAGTGCTGCAGCTGCTTTGCCAGCACAAAGCACTTCTGAAGCCAGTTCTGGAGCTTTCTTGTCCCTTCTCTGCAAATCCTTGGGCAATTTGGTTTTTTCCCAGCACTAAAAGTGCACTGAAGTGTCAAAGTGAAGCGTGCAGACAAAAAATGGGAGCAGCCCTTGCGGTGAAATAGTTTGGGATGAGGGAAGGAGTGTATTAGGAAGTCCCTCACAGCCCCCCAGTCCCCAACTTCAACGATCACCACAATAATGAGAGTTATTATTAAAAGAGCCCACAAGCTTCTCGTATGTATGGTAGAAGACCATCAAGGGAGAACAGCCAAAGGAGGAAAAAAATCACAAAGTGCAAAGGTAGTTCAAAGTTTAAAGGTGATTTTCCTTTATTGCTCATTTATGACGAGGCAATATAACATATCAGGCAGCATTCTCATCCCCTCTGGCTGCAGGAGGGCCAGGAAAGCTGTGGCTCCTTCCAGCTGGCTGTGACATCACCACTCCGACACTTCTCATGTGCTTCCAAGGACCTTAAGGCAGGCGCTGACGTTTCCCGTAACAGGAGAACATCTTTCCACTGCCAAGACTAACAAAGAAACTCAACTTTGAAGCACTGCATGTGGAAATTATTTTTCTTCTTGTAGCTTACGTTTGTGCACACATACGGTTTTCTCCTGAGCTTCGTGTTCAGATGTGATTTCCTTCTGATCGAAGAGAGACCAGGTTACCACATAGGCATGAATCAGCCCTCACACATGAGAACTAAGAAACCCAGTAACTTTCCGTAAGAAGCAGTTTTCAATAAACACATTGCTGGTTGCTGGAATCCACTTTGTGCATGCAGCACACACATGTCCCACGTCTTCGGGGCAAGCCACGGGGGTGAAGGACAGCAGCACGTCACAAAGCACAGCCAGCCCTGAGGGAGTATCGGCTGAATTTAACACCGCATCACCAAAGACGCAACGAAGGCGGCTTCTGCCCCGACCAGCTCTCTCCCTCTGCCCCCCAGCGCTCACCTCCGCCCCAGCCCCGCGCACCGGTCGAGGCCCCGCTGTGGCTCTAACCTCCCCCGTTACATCCTCATAGGGCTT
>NW_009923021.1:0-13415 GCF_000696875.1 Nestor notabilis | reverse complement strand
AGCGTATCAACGGAGCCACACAATTTGGTGTTGTTGGCAAGTTTGCTGAGGGCGCACTCAATTCCATTGTCCATGTCACCCACAAAGATGTTAAACAACACAGGTCCCAACACCGATCCCTGACGGACACCACTCGTTACTGGTCTCCACGTGGACATTGAACTGTTGACCACAACTCTTTGTCTGCAGCCATCCAGCCAGTTCTTTATCCACTGAGTGGTCCATCCATCAAATTGATGTCTCTCCAATTTAGAGACAAGGATGTCATGTGGGACAGTATCGAATGACTTGCACAAGTCCAGGTAGATGACATAACTGCTCTGCCGCTGTCCATCAGTCCTGTATTACAATGAAATGAGTAGTAAGTTGTAGGTTTTTTCCCTTTCTGCACCCTAGACTTGAACACTGTCAAAGTAAGACTTTCATATATGCTGCTTTTAAAGACACGATGCTGTATTTTTTACTAATTTACTGTCTATCTTATTTCACCAGTAGAGTGAAAATATAAAGATTTATTAAAAAAAAAGTTTAAAACATTTTTTTCTTTGTTTATCAGAACAAGGTTATAGAAGAGCTCCTTTACATAAATAAAATGCTGCAGGCCTAACTTGTTCCATGTCTCTCCTTCCATTTTACATTATTGATGGCATAATTTTTCATTATGCATTTTCCTACACTTCATAGGAATTCATAAAACATTCCTTATCTGAAAGAAACAATATGTTCTTTGCACTACTTCCACTTATATTTTTTCCCTCAATCTACATAACTAGATGCTGAGTAAACCCATAAAAAAATGTGTCCTCATTTCTAAGTTTATTTGCCTAACTATTCTGGGAGGTCTTGCATTACAACCCAAAATTTGAAGAATACATTAAAATAGTCACTCTTTGTTTGCTTGGGTTTCTGGTCTGCAAGGTGTGAACTGTTTCACACTCTTAAATTTCTGCACAGAATGAAGGTTTAAGCATAATCCTTCCTCTTCTACACTCCCTCACAAGCATTTACTTGGTATTTGCTAGTAAGCCAAGTACTCACTTGCCTGCTATAATTTCATTATCTTTTACTTGTAATACCTAATGTATTATCTTTGTTGCTTGTTAGTAACAGGAAAAATGAAAGCTTTATGTCTTTTCCTATGAATCATTAACAAATTATGATTTAGCCCTGGAACCACTAACTGCCTCTATTTGCTGCTTTATTTATAGAATGTGTGTACCACTGGTATGATCATCTCACTTAACCAGTCACCTGAAAGTTCACTGGCTAGTCCAAACTAGCTTTCCCCGTGAGAGGTAGAAATAACTCAAAGGAGGAATTTAACCCCCAAATCTGACATCTCTATCTTCAGATGGGATACATGGTCCTCTGGAGATGCCTGCCTGTCTGCGCGAATTCAGAGAAACTAGCTAGTGGAGAAGGCAGGACATGTTCCGGGCTGGTTAATGTTCTGCCTTCTCTTCACCTCTGTTAAGGAAATGCAGCTGGGGCACTGTGCATGAGCTTTGATGGGTTTACTTATGCTTTCTAATCAGTGTTTAAAATTTGATTTTGATGCTAAAAGTTTTTAAAGACTTGATATTGGCCTAGTCATGAACATGCTTCTTGACGCAACACAATAAAATTACAATGAGATGAGCTTTTGAAACTTTAAAATAATGAATGGGGACATACATTTTTTCAAAAAGAATTCTTAATCTGAAGAAACACTACAATGATTTGACTTTTAAAAAATAAATGTTAACAGTTATGCAGGTACCGTAGCACTTACCTATTTAATTTATGCTTGTTCAGGTAAATTTATCCATTTACCCTAGTTCAGATATGTGATGCTTTTGAAAGAAGAAATGCAGCTGATGTTGGACTAAAATAAGAGAAAGAGCACAAAATAACTCATTTTGAAGCACAACATAGATATTAAAGACCACTGTAAGAAGTCATTTGGTCTCAGCTCATCAGCTAATGTTTCACTTAGGTTTACTGGAACTTGAGCTGCATCCAAGCATTGCCTGCCTGTCACCAATGGTGTGCATTCATGTACTTTGGCCTTTTGGTAGGTCATCAACACCCTTTATCCCACTATTGGCATATGCTGTTAGAGTATTTAAAGTATTTTGCTGTCCAGCTGAGGTGCAAGGTTCAGTCTTACGCAGGGCGTGTGCTATGGACATGTGCTGTGAATGCATGCTATGGGCATGTTACCCCATGGCTGCCAAGTATGTTTTGCTGCTCCCTGTGGAACTACGAGTCATGTAAATAGGAATGGCCTAACTTCAGTGGTCTAACCTAATTTTTAATTATATGGACAAAGATTTCTATTTATTTATTTGTTTGTTTGTTTGTTTGTTTATTTATTTATTTTCTGGATATTTGCCTTTGTAAGAAGAGTTCTGTGTATGTGGGGGCTGGAGTAGAAAACAGGTGTGGAAGGAGTTAAGTTTTTTCTACTTAAAAAAGATAAAAAGAAATTTTAAAACCAGCTTAATACTTTAGTTTTTGCTTTCATTGCTGGTATGACTGCAGTATCCACTCAAACACCCTAATTTCTTGCAAAGTTGTTTTTTAATTACTCTCCGTGAAGTTTTTCCATTCTTAATAGACTACCTAGTGATTTCTTTAACCTTTCTAAGCTGCCAAAGGAGTTTTTGAATCTTTCTGTTGTTCTGTTTGTCCTCTCAGTCCTCATTTATGTCATTTTACTTTTAAAATACAGTGACCAGATACAGAAGTGTTTTGCTTGTGGTCACATTGCACTGTTTGAATAATTTCTTCACATTTACATTTATGTTTGACATCTGTGTGTGCATATAAGAATTTTATTTGCCTGTATAAATTGCTGTTAGGTACTCTGGCAAAGGGCTTTCAGCTACTGTTACTATTTTCTTAATCAATGCTTTGTGTCTTTTGCACTTTGAAAGTGTTTTGCCTTTTCATTATTATTTTTTCCTTTTAGCTTCCTCTAGGTACGTCCGAACTTTGAACTGCTGCTGCAATTTTACTTAGATGTGGAAATAACACTGTGTGACTAAGTCTAATATCTGGTATGTAGTATAGCTGTGAGCTGGTTCACAGTACTTGGGCTGTGGATTGCTAGTTCTTTGCTATCTTCACTAAAGTGTAGGCGTAGCCCAAGAGAGCAGGACATGAAACATCAACACTCTTTGGAAATTTAACTCTCATAAAAATTCCAATTAATTTCAATAAAAATAAAATGCCTGCCATGTGTATTCTAGATGTAACCTTAGGCTATCTTTCTTGTCAATGGAGATAAATAGGCACTTCTGGGGTGTTATATGTGTGACCTATTTTAGATGTTTATTTTAGGATAAGATGAATTGCACCCTAGCAGTGCTTATTTCTACCTATTCACTATTATAAGAAAAGACACAACTACCTCAGATACAGATCTCAACCATTATTTCTACGCAGTACTTTCATGATATTGTAAACTTACATGGAGAGTCCAGATGAGGCAAGTGTGGGATTTATTGCTGCAATATTGAAAATGCTGAAACTGTCTCTTCTAAACAAACCACACACACACACACACAAAAATCTGCGCAGCATATATATCTCCCTATTTATTACTTGATACTAATGTTGTCACATTCATGTAACAATGTGCCACTGAGACAGAGCCATGGCACGCCACCATAGTTTCTGGAGTGATGAGGTGTGCAATTCTGCTTTTGAAAATAACGAGCTTTTCTAGTTCAGGTACAACCATTAACAGTCCGGTAGGGCTATATGCTAGGTATTAGTCTTTTTGGTAACAAATTTCAGTTACTTTATCTTGGTATTCTGCTTCGGTGCTCTTCCTGCATTGTTTACATTGTGAATTTTGATAGAAGGAGAGGTAAATGTTGATGACTGAAAACTGGCTGCCAGTAAAGTTAATCAGATGAAGGGTGCAAAAAGTCCCATTTCAACAGGGTAAGGGTTAATTAAGTTCAGTTATTTCTATCAGGCATTCATTAGACAGTATTTTATATATGGGCTTGGTGCAAATGTACTGATGCCCTATATCCTTACCAACTTGGCTGACCATTCGCACTCTTTGGTATTCAGATGGACTGTGAAACTGCAGGGAGTTACCCCTTATGCTCAGCAATGAAAAGGACTGGGTTGCTATATTATTTGTTTTTTCCTTATTGATGAAGATTATGCTAAATTTGACTTTCAGTAGAAGCCTAGAACCTGTCCAGATACATCTTGTAGGCTAATACTGGACAGATGCCCCTTTCAAGGACTTTCTGTCCTTGCTGATGTCGCATATGTTCTTTTAAATAAAAGGACTGCCCTGTGAACAGTACGTTTATTCTATTAGTGTGATTATTCCACCTTTAAGTGAGTTTCAGTGTAATGAATACAAGGCTGTTCATAGACTGATAAGTATATATTAATATGTTACAACATACTATAATAGTAAATTATAAATTCATCTAACATAAATACCATTATACAAAGCTGCAGTTATGCAATTAACATACCTGCTCTTTTCACCAACATGCTGAAAGCTCTAAGTGCAGTCTGTTCAGAGTTAAATTTCTGTGGACTGTATGCATTATGCATTATGTGTAAAGAATTGCAGTTTCTTTCTTTGAAATGTCCTTTCTGAAGGTCACCTTGATAAAATAATGGCTTCTATTATTTCTTTTTATATTATTTTAATAAATCCTGTAAATGGGGATGGAGGCTTAGTAGCAGAGTTTGCCTCAAAGCGTCTGTGTTTTTAGACTTTTTGCTGTCATAACACATGGACTGATTCCACTGGAGTCGGTAGGAAATAGGATAGTTCCTTCAGAATCTCTTCAATTTAAATTAAGATACATTATATGTAAGAAGCATGACTGTCATCAGCTTTTTCATAAGCATAATCCTTCAAAAGGATGCTTTTTGTGAGGGATAGGATCAAGTGGCACAATTTTGCAAGTTATTTTAGCTTATGTCTAACTGTAACCCCATTTGCAGCCTCCCAGCTCAAACTGGGTGTCTATCCTGTGTGACAGGTATCGTCAGTATCTTCCACTGTGCAGGTCCGCTAATCATCTAAATTATAGACCTTGCCGGAGTGTGGCAAAACTTTAATCTCAGGACTCAGTCTGGGGATGCATATATCCTAAAGCAGAAATGAAGCTCTTAAAGTTATGAAGTTGCTGAAGTACATTGTTGATTCAGGACCAATGTGCGTGAAGCAAATAAGATTTGTCCTCCAATGTGTCACTATTTTCTGAGAGGGTAAACTCTTAGCAATACACTTCATGTTGTCTTTCTGACCTCTGCCTTCTTGACATAGCAATAAATGCATGGGGAGCTGTAAAAAGGATGCTGCTGGTAGCTAAACTATTCTATGGCAAATCCACAGGTTTCTACACTGTAATTCTTCCAAAGGATTCCATGTGTCTAACAAAAATATTTATAAGAGGCAGCATTGCTATTCTTCAAGATAGTTGATCTATAACGCACTCTTCTTATCAGGAGCAAGTATTTCCTTAAGACCCAGACCCTTCTTGCCTTTCTGCCATCCTTATTCTGATAAGAAGAGTAAATGCAATTTTTCGTTCAAATTTAAAATACAGAAAACTCACAGATAAAGCAGCCCTAGTGCCTCTAGGGGGTGCCACTCTTCTTGCATAAGGTGGGAATTACTTTGTCATTACACTACTATGAATGATGTTCTATGAAAGATATTCATAGATTGGGCTTGCTTGCAAATGTAGAACTCATGTTATTAGTTGTTATTATTAGCTCGAATATCTGAAGTCTGATTTTCCATTTAACCCTTATAGTTAGCTAGTGCCACTCTTTTTTATGGACATTTCTGTTTGAATTGGTATGGTGCCCTTGCAAAAGCAGTCTACTTTGCAAAGGGATGAGTATCATATCTCATATAAAGCACAAGGAATTTGAAATGCTAGGGTTTCTTTTAGTACAGAGGTGCATCTGAAGTTTTACATTGATTTACATTTATAGAGATTACTCAGCACTCTACATAGGGCACAACATTGAAGAAAGGATGATTAATCAAATGCAGAAAACCTGATCCACTATGATCTTTCCTGTGCTGAAGAACTTATTGTAATAACTGAAGATAACAGTCATTATGATGGCCATGGAAAGAATTAATTTCTTCAAGCTTTAGACACAAAAAAATTTGGTTTCTGGGACAAGGCTATTCACAGGCTTCTCCAATAGTCAATAGAGAAAGAGAAACCTTCAGAGATACTTGTCTTAGAATAGTTCCTATCACCAATTCTCACCACATAAAACTGAGGAACTTAGCCTTTACTAAGTTAAAGTTGAATAAGAGAAAACCCACCTCAAAACTCCATTTCTGCCTGTTTTCCATTTTCAGGATATCAGAGGTCGTCCCGTTAGCTTCTCACAGACAGTTTAGCAAAAGGTTACTGAGTTCGGGTTTTGGAGGATCAAGTGTGAAGAACTAATGCAGACTAAATACACTGCCCAAGTAGAATATATGTATTAAGAACGTGCCTTAAAATCCCACAGACTACATCATAATCAAATTTGTTGATTCATAGAAAACTGAGTCTACTTCTTCAGTGAGCTCTGTCAGAGCAGGCTTAGGTAGGTTTATAATTCCATGGATACCAATGAAATTAATAGATATTTACATAGATATACTCATTAATATCTGGACTCTTATGTGCAACACCTGCCTCAACTACAGTATGAAGACTGCACCAATAAAGACTGTCTCTCACATTTTTGCCATATATGTAGCTCCGAGGTTTAAATGTACTGCTTCTTCTAATACAATCTTGATGAGCAGAAACATATGTGCTGTCACACAGAAGGAATCTGCCATAACTTGAGAGCTTGAAAACTGGGCTGAGAATTAAGTACTAGGGCCAAGTATGAGGATCAAATATGGTGCTGCTTGCCCAGCTCATCTGCATTCTGTTGCATGCACATGGGTTTGGCCAAGTCCAGTGGGGGTGTGGCAGCTTTTGATAAAGGTAACAGTACAACGTCAGGACAGCACTGCTGAAAAAAACTACACAACCAGCAACACACCCCAAACATTTTCTATTTGATGACACAAGTGGTTACTTTCTGGCAATGAATTTCAAACTTTTAAGGTTTCTTTCTTTCATCTACTGGTGGGTTCACAGCTATAAACCTTATAGCAAAGACACAACCCTGAGTCTATTTCCTCTGAAAACATTTATAGTATCTCTGTTTCAGGTGTTTCTAGAAAGTTTCAGGGCTATTTTTTCACATAAAAAAAAATAATCCAAATTCACGGTTCTTTATGATGAAAACAGCATAGATACTAAATACAGTGTGCAGGCCTACATGGAACTTTGAGCTCACCACTGTAGTCTTTCTCATGGTCTTATGCTCCATGTAAAGAGGACTCTAATAAACGAACCTGTTCTGATACATTGTTTAGGTGTCCAGATGAGTGAGATACTTCGATTTCAGATGGGGGGGGACGTTGGGGGATGGCGGGACGGAGAGGGAAGGAGTTAAGAAATTTTTGTTTCCAAGATATTTAAACAAGATGATCAACTAGTTTAATTTCTTACATCTAATGTACATTCCTCAGTATTCCAAATTGTACTTGCTTGTTCCAGATCTTTAGAGCTAGAACTTCAGAGTCAAAGAAGTACATCTTTATGGTAAGAAGAGTACTGCCCTGCTAATTTTTGACTATAATCCCTTTCCTTTCAACCACACAGAGTTATAAACTCTAAAGAGAACAGAAGTGGAAGTGATGGGCTTTCACCACTGACAGGAAAACAAACCATCAAAAAAGCAGGGCAACAGGAAAGCCAAATCCAGAAAATTAACAATTTTCTACAAACTTTTATAAATCAAAAAAAAAAAAAAAAACGTGGATACAAAAATAATTCTTTAAGTTGGTAGAACTACTTAGGCAGATCCTGGAAAAAAGTATGTAGTACTTGTAGCTGATTCAGAGAAGAAACCTTCATCTAATACCCTGTCTGTTAATTCAAACCCATAATTTCACTTGATTCTATGTAGATTGTGACAAAATTACTAACTTAAAGGAAATTATTTTAGAAATAGATAGAAAACCAAATAATTACTTTAATGGTGGCTACAAGTTGGGCGCACATCTTATCATGAATCTTCTATCTACTAAATTCATGCAGCAGAATAGTGGTAGTGCTGTGTTTTTCAAAGCATCCTGCCTCAAGGAACAAAACCTGTATGATGTGAAGGTTGAAAAATCCTTTCCTCATTAACTCTGACAAAAAGTTCATGTTCAACTCCTACTTGTGATGGGACTTTTGGACCATGTTGGAATGAAGTTTTTGATGTATTTTACTTAGGCTAAATAATAGCATATTGAAGCATGATGGTTTCCAAGAAATTCAGTCTGCTCTGAATTCAAACAAGCTTGTTAGAGGAAGTGCTAAGCCAACCAGCCTCCTAGATAGAAATTTCAATTTCACTGCACATATTCAGAAAATATTTAGGTATAATTATGTGATCAGTACTGTCCCTGATTTAAGTTGCTTAACTGTCCCTTTAAAATGTGTGCAAGAGAACATACGGATAAGATGCTGTCATTTCACACATTGGATGACTGAAACTTTGAAGAACATTTCAGTCTCGCAGCCTGTCTCTGGCTTCAGTACTGCGAGTGGGTCTTTGACTGGCTTGGATTGTGTCACCAGCATTTTGCAAATGAAGACATTTTGGTTTCCTGTACTTGATAGGGCAGCATAAGTAACTGAGGTTCTCTCTTTTGCGCTTAAGATCTAGCGTCAAGAGAAATGCTTGGCTTTATCATCAGAAGAAATTGTTGACATCATTGCCATTTATGGGGAGTATTAGCTATTGAAACAGCTGTTCTGTTATCCACATGTACTGCAAGAGGTGTGTTATGAGGGTCAGAATTGTGCTTGTTTCAGCATGTGCCTTTGTCCTCCTTGGCAATCAGTTTCATAGTTGGGCATATTTTCTGGCACTTTCTTCATAAAATGCAGACGTCCTATCTTATCCTATCCTATCCTATCCTATCCTATCCTATCCTATCCTATCCTATCCTATCCTATCCATCTGAAATATGAGAGAATCATCCATTAATTTTAGACATAATTTGAACCTTCTACATTAGGTATTTTTTCCCCTTAACTAGAAAGGTCACATTTTGTAATTTAAAATCCACTGGGTGCTTGGTAAAATTTCATGACATTCATTCCTCTTTTCAAGCCAGTGTTAATATTCTTGCTTTCTAGTGGTTTTGTTTTTCAGCTTGCTGTTGTAAATGCAAAGTGAAAAGAACGTAATGAGTTTCATCAGCAAAGTTTCAAACCACTCTCAGTTCATCTGTATTTGTACCACTCTTCTAACTGAAGATCATTTCAGAGCTGTAGAGCAAGGACAAACATTATGCTCTACTGCTAGAATGACCAGTGCTAACTTTATTAGAATTCCCATTGGTTTCACTTGCCCAATCTGCAGCTTTTGGCTAAAAGTTGACCCCACTCTTTGTTTCAGGGTCAGTGCAATGGAAACCATTTTAGATTACAAAATTCTCTGTTCCAAGTACAAAAAACTATCTTCAGGAGCTGTTCAGAGTATAATTTCACTTCATAGGAGTGGATACAGAGCACACCCATAGTGACATGATGGCGTTACCAAAAAATAAATGAAAAAAGGGACATATATTTCTGCATTCCTATAAAAATTGTCTCAAGCAACCTATCCTCCTACATTTCTTCCTGGCACTAAGCTTTTTTGCAGAAATTTGCACTAAGGCCTTACTCCTTGCTTCCCCCTGCCCTGCCAAGGATTAATGCCATTGCCACAGGACATTGCCATGGGTAAAGGAAAGAAGGGTGAAGAAAGACAAATGGAGGTGTTAATGAACTGTCGAGCAGCACAAAGCCAGTTCACATGTGACTTTTCCTCTCACCAGTAATGTCTGAAAACTTATCTTGATTTTCTGTAACCTCACAGAATAACACACTTCTGTAGCCAAATAACCTTACACCTCCTTTTATAATTAGTGCTGTTACATAGAACCTAAGCTTACACAAATGTCCCTAGTGACATGATTAACTTCAGAGATACTAGTCAGCAGGAGTCAGTCACAAAGCATAAACTAATTAATGTTTGAGGACAAGGATAGGACGAGAGAGGTCACCCATCTGATGTGCTTTTGAGGATTGCCAAGTAAAAATGGAAAGGAAGCATAACACATCATCTTCAGGGATTTATTTCAGCAGTAACTGGAGAATCTGTGATTGCTTTCCTGAGTGCTTCTGTGTTCTTGGTTTTGTCTTCCTTGATCATACATTAAATGTGGCAAAAAAAAGGAAAGTACAGATGGAAGAAGGTAAGCGAAACCTTTGTACGAATCATTTCAGCTGACCAAGAGATGTATCCAAGAAAGCAAATTTACAGAAGGCATTAAATTTGCAAAAGTACAGCAAAATTAGACATTGTATCTGATATGTTGTTATTCAGTTATGACAAGGTGTTATGTAACAGAAGAATGAATCTGATACTTTCATCCATTCAGATTTCTTTTACTTTCTGTGCATCAGACTGCTTTTCTTCTTAGGCCCAGATGCTTCATCCTAATTTTATTATGGTAAGCATTTAAATATGCTCTTATATGCTGACCTCCGTAAGTAAAACTTTGAGTTTACCTCAAGTAAAACATCTGCTGAATACTTTGCTGAATACATATAGATTATTAATATATGCTTCAGTGTCCTGATGAAATGAGGACTGTGTTGGCAATTTTATACACGAGTATGGGAAGTTTGGAAATACAAAATACAGAACTATGCTGACTTTTATTAACTGAAGATCCTGGTTTGTTTCACTTCAGCATCTGCCAAAGAACTTACTTTTTACAAGCCTCCATTAAATATACTGCAGCCACCTCTGATTCACTATAGTGGACTAATCTTGCTGCTCATGTCTGGGTAGGAATCTGTGAGACACTGGGTGTGAAATCCCAGCAGCAGCAGCCCAGGAACAAGTCATTTGCTCTCCTACCCAGCCAGCAGTGAAAGCAGGCCAGAGAAAGCAAATGGAGAGTGTGTTCAGTAAGGAGAACAAGAGATGTCAGGAGGCTGTAAAAAGAGTCAGGAAACAACAGCTGGTCCATAGGAAGGGCACTGGTGAGATGAGGATACAAAACCTGGGCAAGGAGAGAAAGAACGCTGGAGACTTGCAGACGATCTGTGGGCAGACTGCAATCGGACTGCTTTGAGGCTGACTCAGGCTCTAAGACTGGAATAAGATAAATGGGGAGGGTGGAAACATGGAATTACTTCTTTTAGTGCCAGCTTTAAGAATTTATCAGTTTGCTACACTGTATTCAAAATAGGATGTTCATGTGAGAGCTGGTGTTACCTGAGCAATGAACGAAGGTAGAGGACAGCATAGAGGTGAGACAACACAAGAAGAAAGAGAATTTGGAAGGTGTGAGGGTAGTACAGATCTAGTATCACGAAGACAGGAAGCAAAGAATGCCAGAAGAGGCACAGGGGAGCTGTGACCGAAAAGCCATGCTCCCAGGAGCTGGAGCAGAAGTATACCCAAGTATCTGTTTTTCTTGCTGAAACTCTCAGACTAATCCAGACCAAAGAGGTGGTCCGTTAAGAAGATAATTGATGTTATCTATTCCTCCACTGACTTATAGGACAGATGTTGAGTGGTAAATTTAAAAACTGCATCACTTTTGATCTGTATCATCATCAATATTTCACATGTAGATACTTTTCATTTTCATGAAAAGTAAGAAGAATCTTCCCATTCACATCAACAAATAAAGACCAATAAAGAACATCCAAATTGCCCAGTTAAGATGCAGAAAGCTCTGAAAAAGCAGAATTGAGTTTGTCCAGGCCATCTTAATTTGATCTCAGTGTGTATATATACATGTGTGCAAACAGTAGTTCTTTCCAGAGTCACAAATTATACAGAAAAGCATCAACTATTTTACTTCTTCTTTTATCTCTTCTTCTTGAGTTGTTCTGTGGAAGAACAAGAGTTCTTTAAAGTGTTATTTTAGCATTCAGTCTACACGTCTCTTCCCTCTGTAGTTTCCCTGCTGCAAGAAAAGAACTACAGGCAGACTGAAATCTTGAGACAGAGATTATGCTCCAAGCAAATGTGACCTTATAGTTCAGTGGCTCCATTGGCTTCTATATTTCCAAAAATAAATAGTGTGCAGGATGTTTATACAACAATTCTTCCCATTAAAACGAATTGTTCTACCTTTTCCTTGGGCTCTTGGCTAACAGAAAAACTAGTAAATGCACATTTGGTAAAAGACAGGAAATGGATTTGAAAAATGCTCTAAGCATAAACTCCTCACTGAAGTTCTACTTGAGGTACAAAAGTGGGTCTTTTTGGCACTGTCTAAAAAGAAGACAAATCCATATTAGACAGAGTTGTTGAAAAAGGTAAGTGAGCTGCAGAGATTTTTTTTCTTTTTTTTTTAGTCATACAGGCATTTCTGTTTACTGAATTAGAAGTGACATTGGACAACATTCTGATACAGGAAAAAAATGTGTCCATAAAGTAACAGTATAGGAACAGTCTGAGAATTCAGTGGAGCTATAGGATTTCACCCCTCACCCTACTTCCTTAGTACTCCCCTGCTTTTATTCTCAAGCAATAGGAAGAAGCAAAAAAGTAGATGTTACATTAGTGTGCTCTTGTGTGCATAGTTTATTGGGCAAAATCACCTCTCTTTAAGCTGGAAATACTACAACTATTATTTATTCTAATAAATATATTGATGGGTGAGGCTTCTGTTTTTCACTTCTTAAAACATTATGCCTAGTGCATTGCCTCATTACTCCAAGCCCAAACCTTGGCACATCAGTACAGGCTGCTAGAAGACACACTCTCTGGGTCAGATCGTTAGAGAAGCTTTAATCCTTTAGAACAATTTTTCAATACTGTTTACAACAGGGACTTCCTTGTACAAATCCTCTTTACACAAGACAAGAATAACATAGGAAGAAACTATTTGTCTCTGATCTCTGCAAAGAAGGAGAGCAAGCCTAAGTCCTTAGGGGGCTTTCTATCATTTAAACTAACCAGGAGGGGATTAATCAAAGATACCTTTGCTGTATGTTGTACAGCCAGCTTCAAAGCTACAATCACATTGATCAGTGTACAACAGAACAACACTCACAGCATCTTATGTTTTAAGTTGAGGTAGAGCAGAGACTGGATTGCCCAGTTTGTTTCATCACTCCTTCTTTCCCATCAAAACAACAGCAGGGCACTGTGATATCCTAGAATCCAAAGTGTGCTGGTCAGGAACTCCAGCCTGCACTGTAACAAAGAGGGAGCACTGGACCCTCTGTGGTGATTCTATGTACTAGTTTCTTGCATGCAAATTGAACTTCCTTTTACATGGTGTCCTGGGTTCAGCTACAGCA
>NW_009923020.1:0-26425 GCF_000696875.1 Nestor notabilis | reverse complement strand
CAGGAATGTTAGAGCAGTGGGGAAACAAACAGGAAATATATTCATTAAATTTATTAAATTTCAATTAGTAATTTACAGCTCACAAGGGTTCATATTCTTTATGAAGAGATGAGTATATTTCAGCTAGTGATGAACTATTTCTCCTCCTTTACTGCAGTGCTCAGGGGAAGCCACTTGTACCAGCCACATACAGAAAAGCAGCCTGGGAAACTAGACTGTGATTTTAGTATGAAGGAAACATGGATCATGGGAAACTGCTCTGGTGATACCTTCTGCTACTTCCATTTAAATTTTAAGTAAAGTCCTTCTGTTCATGTGTGTTGCTAGAAGTTTCAGGCTTAGAAGCAGGACATCAATTTCCAGGAAAGCCTGCCTTGGTCCTGGAGTTGGTCTGTTGGGTGCTCTGAGGGCCATATGCTTACCATATACCCATTCACTGATTTGGCTTGTGAAATCTACCTGAGCTTGTCTATAAAGACGATTCTCACCAAGTTTTTTTTTACTTAGCAGTTTACTGATGAGTACATTTGTTTCCTCCTCCATCTGACTGCCAGTAAAAATGTCCTTTTCCTTGGCTATGTGTAAAACATGGTGCCTGAGTGGGGACCAGGTCCTAACTCTCCTCTTCGTTAAGGAACTGCTCAGTCGCAAAGCTTCAACTTACTAAAAAGGCTTTTCTCTAACAGAGCAAAACAAATTCTTTCACACTGAAGGCACTCAAACAATTTGTGAAAGTTGTTCCACAAGAGCAGCCACCAAGAGTAAACCACTCAAATACAGTGTTCAAAGAGTAGTGGAATGACTCTGAAAATATGAGGCAGAAGTTGCACAGCCAAGGTGTCTTATGCTATTTGACTGTATTAGCTGTTTTTTATTTCATATTGAAGCATCCAAAGATGACATAAGGACTCCGACTGAAAAAAAACACCTCTAAAGAGACATGTATTATATAATGCAGTTTTCTGGTGGACATTTGTTTCTTTCACACTACCATGTACCTCTGACAGGACTAAATGCCACAAAAGATGTCAGTCTCTAGGTCATAGATAACACTTGTCTTCAGTATTAGAGCTTGAGCCTGAATGCTTAGTGAGACCCACTGAAATTAGACTCCCAGCTTCTGCTGCTGAGTGTCATCATATTTTGGAAGCTAATTTCCTTTGAAAATCCCAGCATAAAGGAACATCAAAGAGCAATGGCTGAACATCGTATTATTGTGAAATGAAAGAAGAAGAAAATATATAGTGAAGTGGGTTTTTTTCTGCAAGACTCCATTAGTCATAGAAAACATAGGGAAAAGTGGAGACCGGTAGACGTAACCTCAAAATCTTTGTGGCTAAAATACTCAAAAACTTTTTTGTTTCAACAAAGTTCAGATTCTTTTTAAGGAAAAAGAATCTTTTCCTTACAAAAAGTATTTTAATAGCTATTAAAAATGATGGGTAGCAAAAAATAAGTCTTCTAACATAGAAGTATCAACAGAAATCTTTTGTCTAGCTAAAGATGTAAACTTGTATCGAGGCAGGGACTGAGTTGTTTCTATCATTAAAACAGAGGATGTGGTATCTTTCACTGAAGAGGTTATTTGCATTGTTAGCTAGAAGATCCTATACCTGGATATTGTGCCCTTTGCTAAAAGATCATAAGTTAAGGCAGTTTACTTGTCCCTTTCACTGTGTTGGTGACAGGGCCTTAAGGAGCCCTGCCCAGACTTTCTCTCCTCCACCAATGGCCCAGGACCCCATTTCAGCCCTCCAGAGCCACCAAACCCTGCTCTAGCAATGCTGCAGCAGGGCCAGCCTCCAGTTCCTGTGCCAGGTCTGGTCATGGGTCCATACTACACTGGAAAATGCTATTGCTAATAGCTACATACAGCACACAGATAACTCAGCTACCAGTACACAGGCTGCTTTTTGTAGGGCTTATATTTTTTAAAAAAAATCTGTTATTGAGATTTATAGAAAGAAATATTTCAGTTGTGTTTAGTCTGCTTCCACTGCCTGCAGTGGGAGAGTTTTCTCCCCCCCAGTTTTCCTGGGATCAAAGGCAGGTCAGTATTGAGCATTTTGAGATCTTGTCCAGTACTGTTGTAAGTTGAAAGTATTTGATACAGAAATCACAAAGGGTTTGTTTTAACTGAAGTATTACAAGAGTGTTGCCCCTAACATGAATCTTACTGACATAAAAAACTCTTTAACTATCAATATGAGTTGTCTGGCTTGTTGTGGAAAAGAGGGGGAATTTGCTGTAGTTCACACACCTGATCTGTTGCTAACCCTGCAGCAATCAAGTACTGTTTTTCAGCATGGCTATTCTCACTTAAGCTTCCCTGGCTTTAGAGGTGAGTAGGCAAGTTGACCTAATTCTGTGGCAAACGTATAGCATGAGATGGTTAACTTTACTGAACTGTCTTCATCACAATATGCTGAATTATAGCTCAAATTGCATGAATCCAGGTTTATATATATTTACTTAAAACTTTAGAGTTAAGAAGACCCCTCTGCACAGAACCATATTAGAGTTTGTGAGGAACATAGAATTACCCAGAATAAAGAAATGGTGTCTGTAGCTGGTGACCTTATGCCAGGAGGGGCAGAATTTGCATGGCTACTGGAATATTTGTAGATAACTATAAGCAATGGCAGTTGACTGGATTAACATTCTGCCTTGCCTTCTGCTGATCTGTTACTCATGACCAAAAATGGTTTGCAATCGTGGAGTGCTTGCACTATAGAGTCCTGGAGCTCAGAAGCATTAGATTCACTGGTAACAATTGAAATAGCTAGTTAATGAGTCTGTGAGACCTGGCATTGGCATCCCTTAGTTCACAGCAGCCAGTAATATATAGACCCTGTGTGTATACATGCCGAAGCTTAATTTGCAATCCTATTTAGAGTGGGAAAAAAATGCCACGTCTAAAAAAAACTTTAAAAAAAGTGCAAACAGGGTTCTTTTCACAGTGGACAGAGAATACTGTTAAACAGAGGAAGCACAATATCCCTTTTCATAGCAAGAGATCAAATGTCTGCAGAAGAGTTTAATTTATACTTCTTCATGTGCCAGAGCTGTGTCTGAGACATTGCAGCATTTCAGTACTTTCAATCAGGTCATAGTTTCCAGCACAGATGACTTCATCCCTTTTAAAATAGAACAAATATAATAAATGGAATTCCACATAATCATGGTAGGAGCTCGGATTATAGGAAATTAAAACACATATTTAAAAGCAGAGGTCTGTGCGGTAAATAATCATGACACAGAGCTTGGAAAGTAGTGCTTGGTCTCTTCTTGGTAGTTAACGGGTAATGAGGGTCGTTGGCTCTGCAGCTTTCTGTAGCATGGGGGTATGGGTGTATCCTAGAAGAGGATGATGAGAGTGATGGTGGATAATATGCAGTGTCACACGTAATGAAATTGCTACTTTTCCAGAAGTAATATTAAAGTAATGCCATTTGACTCACATGCAGCCTAGACGAATGCTGGCTGATGTGACTCAGCCATGGGCTTTATAGTCTGTGCACTGCCATGCAGGTTTGATTGCTTTCCCCAGTTAGGTCCTCTGTTCCCTAGCTGCTACAGAATATTTCACATCTCCCAGCCACGGCTCTGCGTTGGCAGTTGGAGAAAAGGTGTTGATGAATTCTGTCTCAAATTTCTGCATGTCTGAAGAAAACCCTTGTAAAATACCAGCATATATTATACTGATATCCCCCAAACAGAGAAGTAGCTCACTGCAACCTGGAATGCTTTGAACTAGTACTGTAAGACAAGTGTTTGCAGTATTTATTACACCAGGAGAAACTGAAACTACAAACATGTTGTTCCTTAATTATAGTATTTGCCCAACACTACCCTCATTGTGATCCACTTTTGGCATTGAAAAAAAGATGTATCAGTAACTTATTTGTGACATGACAACATTCCAGCTCACATCAGAGCTATTTCATTTGGCAATATGCAAATATGCAGTGAAGACAACCCTTGCCCCCAGAGGAGCATTTAGTCTACATAAGTGAATGAGAGAGATTACATGTGTTACCTCAAGTCACAGAAGAATTCAGTAGCAAGGCTGGGAAGTGGACTCAGTTTTCCTGAGTCACAATCCTGTGTCATTAGAGATAAGCTCACTCAGAACATGTGTGGTTTATGTATGTATATATATGCGTGACTACAATCACATTTGGCTAGTTTGACATGCAGGCTGGACTGTGGATCTGTAACTTGCATATTTGTATCCTTTTTTTGCATCATGTCTAACTATGGTAAAGATTACACTGACAGACTAATTCTGCTTGTGAAGGTTTCTGTTTAAATGCAAGTAAAACTCTGGAAGAGAAGGCAAATTCATCACTGGTGAGTTGGCTGAATCCAGTCACATGCTGTATAATTTAACTTATCCTTAGGAATTCATGCCTCCATTGGGTCTGCCTACCAGATAAGCTACACCAAGATGAAAGTGAGTTGCATCAGATTTGGTGCCCAGAGCACACAGTTCAGGCTCTGTTTTGCCTTTGTTCAACTGGATCCCCTATAAGAAACAGCATTCTCTCTCACAGAAAAAGAAGTTAATCGAGGGGGAGACATACAGGTAACAGTTTTATGCATGGCACTCTGTTAATATTTCTGGACATTTCCAAAGCATACGTCAAAATTGCTTGCGTTGGCTCGGCTTCTTTAGAAGTTTAACCTGGAATGCTTTCATCGCAGAAAACAGAACTCTCTTGCTTGATTTTGGTAAATGCAATCTCCTACTGACATCAAAGATTATAGCAACTGCAAGGCACTAGTCTGCCTTTGTAGTTCCAAAAACTTTTAATGTATTCTTGTAGGTGTAGCCATGTGTCATAAATATACCCGCCAACAAGAGATAAACCCTAACTTGAAAACAACTGTTAATCGATTACTGCAGAAAAACTGACAAACTCGAAGTGAATTATGCTAAAAGGTGTTAATTTGTGTATTTCTGTAGGCTTGGAATAGCAAAATTAATTCTATATGGGATTTAGGATGTGTAACATAAACTGTGGGCCATGTGCCTCACTTATATAAATCACCATCATTGCACTGAGAGCTCTGCTGCACATCAGCTGATAAAGTGGCCCATGACTCTAAACACATGGTGATCAACATCAGTTTTTGTTTGATTTCATTTACCTGCAGAGGGAGGAAAAAGAATTTAGTGGGGATTTGCTACACTATTGCTCAAGTCTGAAACATTTTTCCTTTTCTGAATGAATGTTGCTGCTACTGACTAGTGCAAACTGAGTATGAAAAATGTTCCATGCTTGCACTGAGCTCTTGACTCCCAACAGTTGCGGATCCTGGCAGTGATACTAGGAGATTGTATGATCCATAGCAAATTGATTCTGGGCAGGCAGCAGATAGTAGCCAACACTGACAATCAAAAGGGGCAGCACTGGTAGCTCTAAGCATTGTTCTCACTTGCTAAATGGCTCTTCTTTCTGTGCAAAAACTCAGGCACACACAAAAACAATTCTCTTCAGAGCTAGGCAGATTTTTTTGCAATGAAACTTCTTACCAGCTCTGTGTATTTATCTCCAGAAGAAACAAATCCACAAATCTGTCAAAAAAAAAAAAAAAAAAGAAGAAGAAAATTTGAATTTCAAAAAGAAATGTTTTGACTTTTTTATTTGAAGTGCTTTGCTTTGTTATCTTAAATTTTACTTACATTCATAATTTAAAAAATAATTATCTCAACAAAATAAAGGAAGAGCTCATTCAGGTAGAATAAAATTAAAGGAAAAACTGGAATGTGACATTAGAGGAAAAAGTTGTGTTTGGTTTGGTCAACAAAGTAAAAGATCACTTTCGTCATAAACTTCACTGCTTGTTTTCCTTTGCTCCGTTCTTCTCCGTATGATTTTGCAATGTGTACAAGAACATTTAATGAGGAACAAATTCAGACAAAAGGCCATTGTTTGTTGAGATGGACTCTGGCTCTTGTGTACTGGAAAGCCATGTAAATCATACCTTTGCTTTTGTAGTAGAATTGATTTAGTGAAAAGCAAAGGAGAGAACAAATAAGGGAAAGAAAGAACTAAGTTGTATGTATATATGTACATGTATGTGTATTTTTTTCGTATTTCGAGCTAGAATCAGGAAATCTTCAGCCTGGTTTTGGATTATACTTGCAAAGCTTTACATAGCTTTTTGCCTTGAGTTGGTAGAGAAGCAGAGAAGGTAGAGTTACCATCATAGATCACGGTAACCATTGAAATTAATGCTGGGTATGCAATTTAGCATGCTATAAATGTCAACTAACCCAAGATTCCCCACTCACTTCTTAGTGCTGTGAAGAGATAATGAAATCAAACAAGTTTAAATATCCTTAAACAACCTTTTGTCCTACAGCATCGTGAGTGAGCCAAGCCTTGCCGGCTCTGGGACTGCAGAGCTCTCATGGATGGTGGCATGAGGCTGATGGCAGGCTGTGCTGGAATAGGGTGGCTTCACTGGCACGTGCTGCACTTGGTCCTATGGCTCGCAGGAGGGCTGGCGGCACTGTTCTGCCAGGGGGCTGTAGGAAACCCAGCATTGCCACTGCTCTCTTACCTCTCTCACATTACAGTGAGAGAGAGGGAGAAGCTGCCCTGGGCAGGGAGGAACTCGCTCAGCCTTGCTGACTTCGTGGAGTGCAGCAGGACTTGGAGCCATCAGGGAAGCATTTTGAGAAATTGGTGTATTTTAAAACTTGGTCAGGTTCTTCTGGGTGCAAATAGTTGTACTGCTTTAATTTTAGCCCTGGTGAGGGTTTAGGGTGGTTGGCATTTAGATTAGTGATGTAAGGAAAAGTGGAGGGCGGGCATGGAAAGCTCATGCCTCAAGCACTTCCAACACCATCTATGCTGCTTTAGCCTGCTCTCTGTAGATGAGGACATAAAAAGCACCTCCATTCCAAAGCACTTGTGCCTTCTGTTAAGGGTTGTGGTCACTTCTGGAGTGGGAAGAAACTACTTGTTTTGCAGCTGCAATTACTCCACAGTGACACTGAGGTAGCTGTCATGGCATGCAGGCAGTGCCTGACCCTTGTCTAATTAGTTGGTTTCTCAAAACAACAAACCAAGCACCCCAGCCCCACTCATCCCGCACTTCTCATTTTGATATTATTTGCCTAGTTTTCAACCCTGCTGAGTATGGGCATTTTCTTCCCAGCAGGGCCTGAAGTTGTCATAGGAAGGAAAAAAGGCTCCTACTGCAGCTGTTAGCTGATCTCAAGGTGCATTGCAAATTAAACCATTGTAACCCAGGGCCTGTTTGGGCCCATTAAACTGAATTTCTCTTTGTCTATACTGACATCAGTAAGACTTTTTTCACCATCCTGCACGATCAGGACTCAGTGTTGCAAACAGTAAATCTATTTCTCACAAATTGATGTAAAAGGTAAGGTATGCACAATGTGGCTGAGTTAATTGTGCAGGAGAAACATGGGGCCAGATGCACAGTGATTATTGATTGAACTGAAGCCAGAGACTCAGCCCCTTAACTTTTCAAATCTCTGACTCCCTGATGTTGCCTCTCCCTCTATCACACTGCATTAACTCACAGTGTAGCTGGAACGTTCCACAGTTACTTACAAAAAAGGATCTGTGTGGGAAGGTGAAGGAGGATGGTGGGGGCGACAGGCAATTCATGGGGAGGAAAAAAAAGGAGCTGGAAAAATCAAGAAATAGAAAGAACATTCTTTCCCTATATTTGAGTGGGATACTCTTGGCATTTCTGCCACTATGAAGTACTGCGTGAAGTTGGCTCACCTCTTATTCAAATAATTTAAGATGGCATTTCAGAGCAGTGAAGCGTTTTGTTATCCTGTTGCTCCATCAAATAACAGTAGTGGAAAAAGTCCATTTAACTCCCTTGCAATGTTGTCTGCGAGTCCCGAAATATTCTGGAATGTGGATGGCATAGTTTTTTCATAATTGGCATCAGCAAATGTGGTCATTCAAAAACCCTTTGGCCAATTTGCCTCAGACTTTGCTTTTTCAATAGGGGCTATAAAAGCTGAAGGAAACTGCATTTGAACTTTCTAATTTCGGCCATTAAAAAAAAAGGCATTCGTAACTTACAGCAAAAGTGATTTCCATCCTATTTTCACACCGCAGAGTGTCTAAGCAGACTTTCCCTCAAAGTTTTTATAATATATTACCTTCCCTTGAGACCATGCATAGGAAATTTCAGTGCAGAATTTATTTCATAAACCTCACAATAACAAGAGATTAGAGTGGAATCTCAGAGTATTTAACTACAGCGCCTGCTCTTCTTCCTCTGACACGCGTGCACACACACACACCAATACAACAATACAAAAATCACCATTTGCCAACTGACAGGGCAAGTAATTGCAATATTTCCTGTTCAAAGCAATTAAGAGGAATTAGCGGTCTATCAGACCTTACTTTGTGATAAATAATGCCTGGCAAAGAGAGATCTGATTTTTTAAGTCGTGAGTGTATGTGCACCGCAGAGGCGGTGTCCGGTTGCATCTGAGATATGAATTTAGAAGCTGTTGGTGTGCACACACAATACACCCATAGATAAAGCCAAGAAGAGGGGTAGTTCCAAGAATGTGTGTGTTAGGAGGGCATGCCTTCAGAGAGAACCATTTTGACATCCACTGTGGATTTGTGTAATAGGTGGCCATTGAGAATGGAAGGGTGGCAAGGATTCAGAATTCCCAGATTTCTCATTATAATCTCCTGAGCAGCACACAGCAACAGATCTGTCTTAGCATGTACTCCTTCCTCCTCTATAAAATGGCAGGTTTTACTCCTCACCAGAAACCTGTGGGTCTTAACTGATGCCTGTAAAACGTTGCATGCTGGGATGGCATATGCTGCAGAAATGCAAAGAGTATAATTAGTGTTGCTGTCCAGTGGCAGAACTTGATCCAAGGCCCACTGACTTCCCTAGATCGTGGCTCAGGTCAAGTAATTTTCACGTACTAGGACTGCACTGCAACACTACTTCGCCTCTCTGGTGACTGGTCCCTCAGTTACAAAGAGAATATAAGGAGCAAAGGGGAGAAGAAATGCTTCAGGTTTGCTGCTGAACATTTTGTAGGAAAAACTGGTATTTAGATGGGGGCAGGCTGCTATGTGAGACCCTTCTGACTAGGATAAAAATCTAAGCTATACCACAAGGAGCCTGCGTACCAAAACAGATTTGAACAGTTTTGAAAGAGACAGTCCTGCAGGTGAGGTATCCAGGACATGGTACTTTGTATCATGTCCTAGCTGAATTAGCTAAGAGTATTTTCCTGACGCAAAGAGATGGGAAGCTACTGCTTCATCAAACCAGCGAAAGTACTGGTCAGTGGAACACAGGCCCTCCACTTTCTTTTAACATTTCCCATCTCATTCTCTACTTAACACAGGCTCTAATGCTGCGTGACAGCACCTGAGAACACGAGCCAGCCACGCTCCATTGTGCCGATCTCCTCGGAGCCGCTCGCAGCCAAGGCAGCCATAGCTCCAGCAGAGCTTGCCAACCACAGGCAGCACTAGCTGGCTGCGGGACGCCTGCGCCTGCCAGGGGCAACCTCTTTGAAGTGCGGCCACTCTTCCCAGCCCCATTCCCTCCCTTCTGCTAGGTGTTAATACAAACATCTCCCCGTCCAAAAGGGTTTCATTATTTATTGGAGACTGCTTTTCAGCCAGCTGAGTCCCAGACTTCAGTAGCTTTGCAAGAGCCAAACAACTGGATGTATGTCTCCAAAGATATCATAAAAACCTGGGCAAAATGGCTATTGAATGTGCATACGGAGCACCTTATGAAAGTAATCTCTTGTGAGTGTCAGAGCACCATGTGCCAAGGGAAACAGCGAGTGAGCCCTCTCTGGAAAGAGGTGCTGACAGTGACAGGTATTAGTACACTGATTACAGTGGAAACATTTGTATGTTAATTGCGAAGCACTCAGACTTACCCCTCTCCCTGGATTGCCTTTTCTTTTTTTTAGATTAAAAAAAAAGAAACAAGGTGGAGGAGGGAGGGTTTTATTATTGCTGATCAGGGAGTATTACTTGCATCTCTCTCATGGCATATGTTCATACGCCTGTGGGCTCACACACACAGCGTTCTCATTTCAAAGCTGAACAGCTCTCTTAGCTATTTTTCTTTTGCCTTCTTCAGGACTTCAAGGAGTGAGTAGGATGTAATCTCAGAGTGAGGAGGCTTGGTTCAGTGCCAGGCACTACTGACTTACCATGTTGTCCCTGAATAAGTCACCTCACCTCTCTTCTCCTTCATCTTGACACCTGTAAAAAAGGGAGTGTGATATTTTCCTTCCTTTGTTTAATTAACTAGCGACGCTTTAAAAATTCATAGACTGAAAGCCTTCACATCACTTTTTTTTATTTTTTAATTAAAACCAAATTGACTTCAGGGCATTGTAGAAACCTCCAGAAACATGCAGTTTGAGCTTTACATGATTGCTGTAGCTTCATTGCTTTAAATAACTTCCATTATTTTAAATGCTAGCCTGACTGTTGCAGGGGATGGAATAAGAAGGCAGTCCTGACCCAGCAAGGCTCATCAGTTGCACAATACTTACACAGGCCTTTGCAGAGCACAAGAGGGGAAATCCTGCTTCCCTGAGGGCTATGGGAAAGGGATTTTACCCTAAGTAACAATCAATGGACATCTTCCCAAAGCAAGGATTAAATTTGTACCGTGTTGCAAAAGAATCCAAGTTTCAGGGAATAGGTGAGGGGAAACCATGCTGCAATCACCTGACCCAGCTTTCTGCTTGTTGCCTGTCTTATGCTTTTTTGTCTGTGTTTATATCATTGAAGCTTAAAAATTAGAGGTGGAAAAGGAAACCTGGGTCTCCTAAATTGTTCTTGTGCACTGTGAAGTTGCCTCCTACAACATATCTCCTGTTTTATGTATCGGCACATGGGGCAGAAAGGTGATCAAAATAAGGGCAATTGTCCACCTCAGAGACCCCCAGTTGACACTTTTCCTGTAAGCCCTTTTTTCAGGTAGCAGCTGGGATCTGATTCTGTGACTCCTGCTAATTTGAATATAAGCCATTTTTGTATGCAAAGGATTGCTGACACCAGCAAGTTTCACTGTAATGATTACTATGGAAACGTTTATCTATAAATATAAAATTCTTTAAAGCTTAGCCTTTTATCTTTATAGAAAAAGGCCTGTTTATGTCACTTCTAAGCTTCCAGCTTTAATGTAGACATGAGCTGTTCTCATGCCAAACAAGATAACCCCAGTGTTAGAGCTGTGTGAGCTTTGAAACATGGGAATTTGAGCTAAAACTACTATTTTTTTAATACAATATTAATAGCTGAATGGAAAATATTTTAAAATGCCTTTCTAAGCCAAAAGCTCTAGTTCACTTGCAGTCTTCTTTTCTACAGGTCTTATTGTAATGTTTCTTGGATGGAATAGCTGCTTTCAGCTGCCAGTCAGTCCTTAAACTCTGTGTGTGCGCGTGTGCACATGCACATGTGTATGTGTTTGTGTGTATGCAGGGTGGTAAAACTTGTGAAAGCAGAGCACAAAGGGAGAAGTTACTTATTCATTAACCTTTTTCCTTTGGAATGTTTTTAGATTTTGCTTTCCAAAGCCTATGTAAAAATATGGTTTCTAAGTTTAGGCCCCCAAAAGATGTTTTGGTTATGACAAAAAAGAGCCATGATTTTCAGTTAGTAAGATTAAGGGGTTTGATACTTAAAAACTACAGTGAAAAGGATGCATTAAGAGTGATGAGGAGTAGTCTTTTTTCATTGCATTTCTGTCTAAGAATTTTTTAAAAATATTTTTCCTTAACTTCAACTTTTACGCTTGAGAAATACTCTATTAACATACACCAATACATAATACCACAAACACCCACATTTGCAGATACTCTAAAGCTACTCCATTTAGGTTATTCTCAAATAAAATGAAATCATGGGGGTTAAGCAATATATATTTAGGGTCAGAACTTAAAGCGTTCCAAAATGTTTGCAGGCTTAGGTCCCCATTGACTTTGGGAACAGAATTCATGACATATGCAGAGGAAAATCATAGCTGATGATGATCAGAAGGTTAATTCGTTATTCATTGCCAGGGAGCAATTGATAGCAGCAACCTTGTCTACAAGGGCAGAATTCATATATATGTATTAAACTTCCTCTTTGTGTAGGTTTTGATTATTAATACTGATGATTTTTTCCTTCCACTTTTGGATGGAATAAGAAAATGGACAATTAAATGTTTAATTTAAAATTCAGCACTAGCTTGATGAGCTTAATCTAAGAAGTTCAGTTCAAGGATGGAGGGGGCTTTAAGTTGCCTTTTGTTCTTCCAAATTTGTAGGAAGAATAAGGAGATCCTTGGCATAAGTTAGACACTGGGGAGAGTAATTTTTTACATTAAAATGTCTTTCCTGGGTTGTTCTAGGGACTGCAGCCCCATCCATAGTTCTTTCCACACAGGTTTTTGAGAGAGAATCCTGTGTTACAGGACTGAAGAGGCTGCCAGCAGTGAGACATGGTCTCATCTTTCTGTTTGATTCTCCCTTTGTTCATTTCCCTTCCTCATTTTTTCTCATCAGTGAGCTGCTATTAAAGTTCCCTGAAATCTTAAATGGAAGTGCAGCTGAAGTACAGACAAACCATCCCAGACTTCACTGAGCTGTACCTAGGTTCTGCCTACTCTCACTCTGCTCTTTCATGTTCACTTACAATTTCATGCTCTGAGAATAGCAGCAGTCAGAGGAGTCAATTGGACACTGCTAGTAATTGAACAGATTGCCTGGAAATGAAAGATCTAAGAGCCAGTGTTAAACCCTTAAATAGGACATACAGTAAAAGCACAACAGTATACTGTGGCTCCCGTATGGATGAGGGAAATTCAAATAGTACAGATCTCATACTGGATACTCCCAAATTTAGAAACTTACTCGAATCCTATCCCAATAATTCAAACTTGTTAGATGTGTAAAATTAGTCTGTAAATCTCACAGGAAAGGCTGTGGGGTATTTCAGCACTTTCATTTGTGCTCCTGGCAGGAACATGAGTATTAGTATAAAAACATAAAAATGACCATGAAAGTAACTTTTAAAGCAGTAGCAGATTTTTATTCTTTTTCAAATCCTACAGAAAGGATTAGAGTTGTGGGAAAAGATTTAGCTTGCTTTCTATTCAGTCCTAATTGGCTTGCCCAGCCTTGTTATATTAAACCATACATTGTTAATGTCTTTATCATGTCTTTATCTCTTGTCCCATTTCAAGGTTCAGATCACTGTCATCAATCCTCACCAGAAAACAGTCTCCTTTCCTAGAGTGTTGTATTCTAAATTTAACAGTGATTAGACTGGGATGACTTACCAAACTGGTAGGGGCTTACCATGATAACTGGTACCTGAAAGAAGGTCTACATGAAGTTCCCTGAAGTAAAGATAGAAATGTCACTGAGAGGGACTTGTGTCTATGGCATTCTGCTCAGCTTAATGCTGTGGAATATTCCTCTATTCTCTTTCTCACAAGCTATGATCACTGTGGTGCTCCACTGTGCACTGTGTGCACCTGGACCAATGTGGCAGGGTCTTTGGAATGTGAAGTGTTTTATACTGGTCGTCTCTGTGGCATCTCACATGATGGGGCAGAGCTCCAACAGGCAGAGGGGAAATGCATGGCTGTGTGGCAGAACTATAGCAGGAAAATCAGCATCTTCTTTCATCTAGTAAACTGGAACCAGACTCTTCCCAGCTATGCCCAGTGACAAGACAAGAGGCCTTGGGCACAAAATGCAACACAGGAAATTCCACTTAAATGTAAGAAAACACTTTTTTACTGTGAGGGTGATTAAACACTAGAACAGGGTGCCCAGAGAGGCTGTTGGGTCTCCATCCTTGGCGATATTCAAAACCTGGCAAGACATGGTCCTGGACAACATGCTGTAGGTGACCCAGCTTGAGCAAGGAGGTTGGGTGAGATAATCTTCAGTGGTGCCTTTCCACCTCAGCCCTTCCATGTACCTGTTACTATGGCTAACTGTTGAATGTGCAGGTGAGACACTGCCTAGGATGGACAGTTGTGTGGGGACTACACAGAGCAATTTGCAGAGCTTTGCTTGTACTAAAGCCTGCCAGGCCCAATTTGAGATTGCAAGCGTTCACTGTGACCCACATAAATACCCTTCATTTGTTTGGCCTGAGGACTGGTTAACATTCTGGGACATCAAGTAAATGATAGTAATCTCTACTACCTGAGATACATTGGAGCAAGCGGGATGACTTGTCCCTCCTTCAGAAGAGAAAGGCTGTGTGACAGTGAAGAAAAGTCCAATGGATTTTGCCTTCCCTGGCAGAACTATGTAGTTCTGTAGCAAGGCAGTAGTATTACAAGAGGCTAAAGTGCAAGGCAGGTCTGCCCTATTTGGTCACACTGAGATATTCTGGGTTTGCATTCTGAGAAGGTTCATGTGTTTTCTGTGCACCCTGGAGATGTTCACCCCACCTTTCTGGCACAACTGTAAATTTTATGTAGAACAAGGCATACATGTATTACATGTATACCTACATGCATACGAATATTAGGCCTGAGAGTCTGGTGGAGAAATAGGTCACAGCTCAGTCACTCATTCTAGTCAACAACTTTTTTGCTGGGAGATACTGCTGTTAAAGGATAACCCGCATCAACCTTTCTGATGTGTATGAAGCTGGAGGTTTTTACCCTTCTTAATCAAGTATACTATGTAAGTGATGATTAGCTGAGGAACTAACCCATCAGGACAGCCAGTTTTAATAGCCAAGAGGTAGAAAATGCTCTTTCCAAATTAAACACATTGTTGTGTTTCTTTGGGTTCTGTTTTCATATAGTTGTGGTGGAATTACCTGTTTCCAGCCACAAATGGATAAACATAAGTATACATTTACTCTTCTAGCTCTGGGAAAAAGATGGCTAGCAGGCTGACATGGAGGGGCCCAATGTACCTGGAATAATATGAAACACCTTTTTTGTGTGTATTAGTTTACATACTGTGTTCAGGAAACAGAGTACAGAAACTTCCTTAAAACTCCAGGAACAATAGCTATTGTTAGTTGTTGATAACGGCATGAGCTCATATCCAGGATACCGAGAAAGGAACTCCTGACTACAATAAATAATATATTTCTTAACTCCCGGTGTGAAAGAATGTATTTATTGTTTTTCCAAAGAGAGATGGAGAAATAGGGCTTTAAAAAGAGGGGGTTTGCTTGGCAGGACAAAGGGTCCGATTTGTTTTCTTTTTTTTCTTTTTTCCCCTTTTATAAATTCAATTAAGGAATTTCTTATGGAAAAAAAGAAGTTTCATAGTCGGGTTCCCAACAGTCTGTGTTGAAATCTCTTTTGAATTTGACTGCATTATATGAAAATGATAAGATTAGTGTGACAGGTCTGTAAAGCTATTCTTTCTCTTTTTTTTCTTGCCTACATCTGCAGTGGGGGTGGGAAACTATTCATCACACAGAGCTCAAAGCTCTTGGTCAAAGTTATACAGGAATATGTCTCTCTGCATTTTTACAAAGTTGATTAGAGTGGAGGAGCTTCTTTAATGCTACAGTCTGCCTGTCCTTTAGGAGCACAGCTTTATGTTGTTTGAAAAGAAATTTGCAGAACCCTGGCTGTTCTATCTCAAACTGACACTTACACTAGATTTAGTGGATACTCATGACTAAATTGTGCACTACAAAAGGAAAGGCCTTGAAGGGAGCCTAATCTTTAAATGGTATGCACCAATTAAAGCACAGGAGTGGGAGTGAAGGGGCTCTGCAGCATTTCTGATACTGTGGCACCAGTCACGTCACATAGTAGAGGAAAAGGGAAAAGGCTCCTATCTGTCCTGTGGATCCTTCACCTCCTGGGAGTGTTACCTCTTTTCATTCCTTTAATGCTTCCCAAGAGAGCCATCTGGAGTACTTTGGTGAAGCAAAACATTGTCACATACATCATTTTGTGGAAACGTGAGCCTCTGCAAAGCTTTGTTCTGGTGGCTTTTGGGTTCAGAGGGAGTGCTTGCTGGAGGTCTGGACTGTAACACTGAAGCTGAATCCCCATTCCCTACTCAGTCACTTGGAGCAGACACTCATACCTCTGTACTCCCAGTCTTGCCATAAGCACCCAGCTAATGCCTGTGAGGTAGATTCCCTTGGAAAATGGAGTTATCTTTCCTTGTTCCTCAGGCAAAAGCAATGGACATTCAAAACTATGATCATTTTTTAAAACGTCTCCTGCCCCAAAGTCTAATTTTTAACTGCACAAATGGCTATTTCAGATGTTTTGTGAGCTAATGTTGCATTACAGGTGTCTTGTAAGAGCAAGTATTAAGCTTTGCAGTAACATTTCTTAAATGAAATGGTAAATTTTTTAAAGATAAGCTCAATCAATATTAAAAACTCAATAAATTCTAAGCACTGATGTCCAGCAGTGGGGGATTTTTTAATGCTATCTATGGTCTAACACACCAGTTTCCTGTAGAATTATGTGTTATTGGCTACTGCACTATATCAGTGTGACAGAAATAAAAATGCAGCTTTACAGGCTCCAATCTAGAGGTGAAAAATTAAGAGTAACCTTTGATGGGTCATTTTTTCTTTACTTCTTTAGTCACTTGCTCCCACTAAACTCTACAATTCATGGAATACCGAAGTCTTTAGCTAACTTTTTCAGTAAATAATTTTTGGTTAGAGACAACTCAGAATATTTTCTTTTAATACGTGCACTTTGCATGTGCTTCAAAGAGAACATGGCATTCTTCTGGTTCCTTGGTTGCAAGGCTTTAAAAATAAACTCAGCGCAACATTGCAAATGAGATAAGATGCATACTTTGACATTTACTTTTGTTTCTCCAAATTTTAATGAGAAATTTAAATAACTTGCTATGAAGCATGCCTAGGAAGTGGTAAAGCTGTACAGTGTGAGGCTTCAAGGCAAAAAAGTTGGTCTCTACAAACAGGCCAGTATTTGCTTAGCCTGGAGTTTGTGACACACTTAGGCCTGGCTCTTGATTTTCCAGGTGAAAAGCAAGTAATTTCATTTTGTGGGTTTTAGACTGTCTTGTCTAAAGTGCACATAGGAAAAGACTGAAAAGCAAACCTAAATCCCTGCAGGGTAAAGTTGTGAAACTGCTTCGTAGCTTTTAGGTCCCAATGCTGTGACCTAGCACGGACATTGGGCAGATGCTCTGTACCCCATTCAAAGCCCTCTGCACACACAAACTAGCCGACCTCCGCTCTGTCATGAGCAAGGTTAAATCCCACTCTTACAACCCACATAAAAATTTGTTCCCAAACAAACCCCATCCAACACTCCCCATATAAAAATTAATGCATACAGGCTTAAAACATTTATCAGAAGGAACAACATCCCCTCCAAACCTCTCCAAGTGTGCTGGTAGAGATGCATAAACCCCATAATCTATCAGAAACGGGGCCATGTTCTGGTATCTGAAAGACAGGCACTTTAAAATTACCTTGGGTTTAAAGTGAGTACTATCATATTTAAAGAGTAATAATACAACTTTATTCTATTGGTTAATCAATAGTCAATTCTCTGTGGAATTTTATTCTAGGAAATTAGGACCAGTTTGCCTTTAGGTGCTTAAAAATCACACCACTTAGTGCTTAAATGATGAAGACTTGGTACCTAGTCTTATAGCCCCCTTCAACCCGTTATACCAATGTATATAGTCTCACCACCACACATGTAACTGATGTATGGCGGTGAAAAATGTTGTGCAGTTAAAAAAAAAAAGGCATCTCATTTGACAAATAGAATTAAATAATCTTTAAGTATGCGGAGGCTTTGCTTATATTTGACAACCCTGTTCTGAATGTTCATACACCAAGGCAGTCAACTGGACGGCTCAGCTAGTATAAATCTGAGCAAGCAGAGAAGCAGGTTTAGAACTAATTTTGTAGTACTATTTTTGTTACCTTGGAAAACTACAGGGATGTCAGTTTAGCAAGTTGCAGCTTTGACTAGAAGGTTATATACTGTACACTTTCCACTGTATAATCCAGCTACAAAAGCTGCTATAAAGGCTACCTTTTAAATGTCCAAGTGCAACCTTGCCAGATTAGAATGACAACACATTCCTTCCCAATAGAATAAGCCTTGTTCTCATACTTCTGATGTGTCTCTATCTCCTCCGATTATTTTACAACAAATAATAGATGTTGCTGCACCAAAAGTACTGAAAATACTTAATCCTGCCATGCCAGCTTTTTCCTGTTGATCCTGTTGCCAGTTCTATATCAATGTTTACAGACATTCTTCTTCTCTCCCTTCTCTTGCTTATATTCCCTTTAAATAAGCACAAGGAGTGTAGTTCAAGTACTCAAAAAATGGCTGTTGTGAAGTGACACTAAGACTAATAGCTTACAGATCTTATTTTCTTTTTAAGCAAATGGATTAAGAACTTCTGTTAGTACAAATAGCATCACAGGAACTGGGACTAAAAGAGAAGGACTCCAGTCACTATTCTTCTCTGCAGGGGACAATCATCATCTGGGGTTGTTACTCAGTCTCTTCAGTATTAGGATGAAGGTGTTATGAAGTACATTAGAAGAAGTTTTTATCTTCTTCTGATGTATGAAACTATATCTTTTGTTACAAGCACAACAGTAATGATAAATAGTATTTACCCATTCTGTTTTTGGAAGTCTTAAAATAATTGTTATCCTCATGGTCTATCAACTATCACACCAGATAGAAAAAAAATTTTCCTTACCTTTACCTTCACCCTTTACCTATTTTTGTATATTTTTGTAAGTTTAAACAAGGAGGTTAGAAACTGTTTCATACTAATCCTGTAATAGAAGTAGCAATCAAGACTTCTATAGTTTTGTAAAGTTCAGAGGAAAAACGATAGGATGTTTTGTCTTCTGGATTCTGATCCAAAGACAGGGCTTAAGGAGTTTAAAGCAGTCATGAAGGGTGCTGTAATATTAAAACACACTTGCAGAGGTTATCCAGAGTTCCTAGTCCCCCTTCACCATGCCACCTATAATAGCACTTGAAGAAAAATGGCCACATAGAGTCCTTTACGTTTGTTCTTGTCTGTCTTGTATGATTATGGGCTGTATACCACAGCTGTCATATGAAGAAGCTAGAACCAATCCCTCTGATTCTGAAGAGCTGCCTTTTTTAGGTATGTGCTTAGGATGTATATCAGAGAAATATGCTTAGTTTTTCAGAAGTCATTTTTAGAAGTATTCTAAGTGTCCTGGAGTAGTTAAAACACAGGGGGAAAGACCTTTTTAAATTCACTTTCCCTTTTGGTCATCTGGTGGCTTTTTTCTTGTGACTACTAACATTCTTTCAACAGACCTTGGATCTCTACTTGGATGGGTAATTTTTTATGCAAACATAATTAGGCTTTTCAGTCTATCTGAAGGAAATTTTATCTGTGCTATGTTGCAGAACTTGGAATATGTTTCGTTTTATCTTTCTTTCCTTTTTCAAAGAATACAATGGTTCAGGTCAGGAAGAATCCCTCTGGCCAACCTGATGTACTCCAGAATAATTCAGTTGCTATGGTTATGAGCTTCAGCCTATATAAAGACATAAAACATATAGTAAGAAGATAAGCATCAACATAAGACCTCTCTGTTATGTGGTTTACAAGAGCATCACCATTACGATGGCATAATCATGATGGAATTGCAGGACACCACAGAAAGTACTCAGAAAGCAGATAATAAGACAACATATAATCCGAAACTTCTTTGTCACAGTCAATATAGATAAGGAAATGGAAAACTGATACTAGAGGGAAGGCTTCTTCTAGCTTGTTCTGTTTCTTTTTAGTGTCTAACATACAGAATCATTACTGAAGTAATGCAATGGCTTTGCTTTCATCAACACTTTGCAGTCCCTCCACGAAGCTGTTGTAGACAATCCATCCAGCAAGGGAAGGTGGATCCACAGAGCTACTCAGAGGGCATTGAAGCCAGATCCATTTGTGGCAGCTGCCCTTCTCTGAGCTGTCCCCCTAAAAGGGTATGATCTTGCTAGGACTGACCTATCCAGTTTCCTCAAGTACTCTTAGCTTTTAGCTTTAGAGTTGCAAGCGACTTTGAAAAAAAATTGTATTTCTGACTTACAGAGAGGAGGCTTTATATTGCTGTGCCATGTGGCTTGTTGGTTTGTTTTTTTTTTAATGCCAAGCATTTGGAAGCTTTCCAGTATTTCCAATATCTGCACTCTCTGCATCCCTCTCTACTGCTGCTATTTGGAGCTGCAGCATTTCAATCCATTAAATTATAACCCATTTTCTCAGAGAGTAACTGACTACATTTCAGCAATTAGGTGCACTTTAGACATGAGATCAAGTCTCCAGTGTTATCAATGTCTTTCGAATCATGGGAAAAAAATGCAACATTTTCAAAAGGAAAATCAAGTATATCCCTTTCCTCAGCTTTGCTCCCACCTGTAGTTCTGCATCCATATGCCACAACAGACATGACCATGGTCTATAACAAAGTAGGGTTTTAAAATACCCATCTAGAAGGGGAAAGATCCAAATTAAAGAGCCTGGATTTAAGCATACAGAGGAAGGAGAAAAAATCCAGAACTCTTCAAATCCCAGTTGACCACTCAAATTCAGAAGCTACTGGCTGTTTTGTACAGCTGAGCTTATTTCTGATTTTCAGAAGGAAGTACTTAGAAATTAGTTGAAAATTAGAAATCAGTTGAAAACTTTCATGTTTGTTTCAGTGAAGAGGTAAATCCTATTCTCTGTGACTTTGCTGTGATATTTGGTAAGGAATCATGTGCCTGGTGAGCAGATAATCTCCAGCCTTCATTTCCATTTTATACGGTATGGTAGATACCTCTTACAAACCAGGGACTAGACAAGAACAGGATGGACAATAAGGTGTTAATGAAGTGAGAGGAAGCTCCTTGGGATCTGGTGGTAGTTTCTGGCATGCACAGATGGAGTAAGGCTGCTGTTTTTTGTAACTGTGGATTATGGCTTAGCTACATTAGCTACGTTGTTGGGCACCCAGAAGGAAGCTGTGATCAGTGCTTTTTTCATTAGTGCTTTTTTCATTAGTGTTTGTCAAGACCCTTCTTTTCTCAAATGCAACCCTCCCAAATAGAAGACATTCAGCAGAGAAATAAAGCACTAACTCAAAGACAGAAACTAATCCACATTATTTCTTCTACAGTGCTTTGCACTAGCAGCATGTGAGAGCAATGATCTCAAGTCTGGTGAATACTCATGTTCCTGTGAGTGGCTGCGTGTGTTGGGTGTGGGACAAAGTCAGCTGTTACAGAGGCAGAAGGATGTTTAAGAAGAATGTAAAATAAAGATTTAATAGGCAATATCCAACCCTTTTGCATCCAGCTGGTGGTTTTATCCTTTAAGCTAGAAATGGCTCAGGTGGGGCTGCTCCTTTTAGGGAGAACAAATGGGAGGGGGGAAAAAGTTTTCCCCCAGTGATCAGAAGGAAGTAAGGTGAGCACAAGGAGCAGCAGCTTCAGACTGAAGTCCACAGAGCAAAGAGGTTGCCGTAGAGAACAGGGTGTAAAGCCCACAGCCAGGTCTATGGTGATAGAAATGAGTGGTTCCTGGGCACCAGAGAGGACTGTAGCACCTGTGTAGTTTGCTGCAAAGCAGAGCCATTAATTTGTTTGAATCCATGCTTGGAAGCAATGACCTACTTGCAAGAATGTATCTAACAGGGGAAGACTTGGGTATAAACCTTTTTTATTTCTGCTCTGCTTTACCTACCCTCATTTGAGTTTTCTCCATTTAGAGCCAGCTAATTAGTTTATAATCTAATTAAATTTGGCTTTTTCTTTTTTTTTTTTTTTTTTTTTTTTTTGGTATTATCTTAATAAATTTTGTTTTTTTTTTTTTTTTTTTTTTTTTTTAGTTTGGTCATCTTTAGGGAGCTTTCTCTAAGGAAAAGCTCTGGGAAGATGTAGTTTAAAGCTCTGACTGATGAAGAATCCCATCAGATTTTCCCCTGCCTCATGCAGGGCAGACCCAACCTGCATGACTTGCTGCCAGTTAACATTTGACAATGGTGCAGCCCCCTCCCTACTCCCATTAAGATAAGGGAAGGAGCTGATGGCGGTCTGAAGCTCCAAGACATGCTCCCCTTTCTACCCTGAGCGTGAATGGTGGCCCCTGCAGTAAGGTCTGCAACTCACTTTGGATGTTCTCATAGGTAGAACATTTTTGTTGCAAAACCAAAGAATAATTCTTGTCTTTTCTGATATATGATTGTTGCATATAATGCCATTATAGAAATAACTATAACCTTCAGATGAATTGATAATTATGAAAGAATAAGCAAACCATGTGCAATACAGCTGGGCATAGGAGCACCTGGCTGACATCTAAGAAAATGAAAAGGGGATTTTTGAGAAACATTTCCTATTAACTCGTGCTGCTTCCAGTTGGTCCTGGAATTCCTGTGGATATTGCTGGGAGACAGTCATCTAATTATGAAGGGTCTTCAGTGACCCATTTGATTTTCTTACACAATGATGGTTAGAGTCCCAAGAGCACATAAGAGCATTATTTTTTAATTCTGCCTCCCTGAAAACTTACTGCTGTCCACCCACCTCTTAGAAGGGACCATCTCATATTAAACAAAGATATATATACATGTGTTATTGTTGCGCTTGCTGTTATCTATTTATTTCTGAAGTAAACTCAAGGTTAGAACTGATTGCAGACATTAAAGTGATGATTTCTTACAATAACTAGTATCCATGCAAAAATCTCATTTCCATCTGCTTTTGAAAAATCCTGGCCTTCAAATTTTATTGTGAAGTTCTTACTAGGTCATCCAGTTAAAAGATTGACCTATATTTATTTTACTTCTCTTGCTACAGGTTAATTTTGACCTCTGGAACTAATCAGAGGAATAAAGCACAAAATAATGCTGCATCAGATAAAAGAAACTATTACAGTGTAAGTTGAAAAGCCAAAACTGAAGGGCAAATGTGACAGGGGAGAAGGCACAGTACGTAATTTCTGGCAACAATATTCATGGCATCTCACAGTTAAGTGCATTCAGATCCTTTTCTAGCAACTAACAGTTGCTTCTTTTGGATTGGAGGGATTAGCAGTAACAGGAGGTAGGACTTTAAAATGAAAATGTATTATTGACTTTAAAAGAGCATGGCTCCTATGATCTTTTTTTCAAGGCTTGCATCCTCACTACTATGTACTGTGCATTGGTATAGCAATTTGTACTTGCAGCTTGTAGAAGTTTAATTTAGCAACTGCTACCACATTATTTAGATGACTAAATACGTATGTATATTTTGGTTTTGATTGGTTGTTTTTTAAGAAAGCAGGTACAGTTCTTCAGCGTATTTCCTGTCTAGTCCAGAAATAATACTCCAGGTCTTAAGCTAACACCTCAATGAGAGGAATCACCTGCCTTTGCTTAGTTGCGTATGCAGACTAGCTTGTGTTGAAGCTCATTTGGGCACCACAGGATTTAGAGCTGTAGCCATTCACAGAGCATTAGCATTTTGAAAGGTTTAACCAACAGAAGGACACTTGTGGCTTGGAGAATACAGATGCTGAGGAAATGTTTAAATTCATGTAATGATTTGGATCTTCACGACTGCTTGACTCACCCTCGCAACCTTGTCTCCAGACAGTGCCATAGGCTTAACTCACCTGCCAAGAAGTGTGAGTGTTTCTTTGAGTCTCTGTAAAATGCATCTGTGTGCAACTTTGATAGCTTTTACAAGGCATAAAATTACTGTTCAGAGTAACTCCTTTCAGCTACTTTTAAGTCAAGTGAAGTAAGAGTAAATATTTCTCAGCAGGTTGGAATTCCAAATGCCGTTTCTCTTTCTGTCTTTGGAGTCTCTTTGTATTTTTTTATGCATATATTTCATGCAGGTTCAAGCTGAGACATTTAGGGGTCAAGAGAAAAGGAGTCTGGAAAAATCACAGAACATTCCTGATAAATATTCACCAATATGGTAAATTCCATGAAAGTCATGTTTTGTTTTGTTTTTTGAAGAAATAGTACATGAATTGCTAAGTCCATATGTAGAACTTTTTGTGCAATAACAAAATGAGGAAAAATTTACATTTACCTTGAGTTTGTGTTGGTACTCTTAGTATATAAAAATTCGTTAAACATATCTGTTACAATTTTTCTATGTTTCTGTGAATATGGGCTTTTCTGAGAAGGAAATTATATGCTGATATGACGGGCATTGCACTAATGTGGAGTTTCACTGCTATCATGATGAAGGGTGGGGAAGCTACGTATGGTGAAATGAGCCTTGTAGGGACTTCCGTCTCGGAGGAGAGCTCTTGTGTCATTGCTCAGCAGCAAGGGCTGGCTCACAAAGCACGTCAATGGGTGGTGGAGAGGGCTCCCACTGTGCTGTGTTGCTCCAGCCTTTCAAGAGGGAACCCCACAGAGTACTGTGAATTAATTCTTCCCTGACCAGGAGCAGATGCGGCCTCAATCTAAATGGTGCATAGGTTTTGCCAAGTGGCATGGGACGCTGCGCTATGCCAGCTACTGCTAGAGCCTCAGTACCTCTGTGATGAGTACACACCTCAAGTACTTGGGTATGGCTATATATGTCTGCTTTGGCAGAAACTTGGGTCTAAGCCGTATCTACCTTCTGGGGCCAAGCTGTTTGATGTGTAAAAATTTACACCTCCTTTTCTTGCTTCATCTTTCTCATGTTAGCAGGTTCCATGCTTCTGATAAATAGTTTAGCTGTGTTTTTTTCCACTTCTGTGGATAATATCAGCGTATAATACACAGTATATAGAAAATAAAATAGTGGCTAGTCCCATTTATCTCAGTTCTGCATGTGTGTTGGTGCACTGGGGAGTGCGGCTGTGGTCTGGGTTAGCTGTGCTCCCACAATAAGTAAGCAAGACTGGCTCCTTCTCTGGTCCAGTGGTGTTGGTTCATAGCCCTGAAAGACCCGTAAGCTCAAAGGATGGTTCTTACTTTTTCGGTCCAGATCTGCCTTCCAGCAAGGCAGAAAGGACATTCTGCTCTGAACGTGTTAGACCATGAAACTTGTGGTTTATTTTCCCATTTTTGGTCCCAGGGCTGAATCCTTCTTCCAAGGGGCAGGATCAAATGGTTCAGTCTGGGCTCTCCAGACTCTAAACACGCTCTTTTGCAGTGGCTGTGAGCATAGTGCAGGTAAGGTAGTTCTCAGGACAACTTCAGATGACCTAGAGTTCTTGCATTTCCCCAACAAATGCCTTCTCATTTGGAATGATCAAGGTCATGAAAGATGAATTTGTTCTTTGTTCAGGTGTACTTGCTTTGCCTCTTTATCCCTGCCTTAAAAGGAATCTTCATTATCTCATTATGCATGCTCTATTCTGGTTCACATTTTAAATTCTGCTTACTTCCTTACAGTTCCTTAGGTTTTGTTTTCATTTTTTCTAAAGTCATGTTATCACCTTGTGTTAACTGATTAACGCAGAAAAGGGCTTGATGAATAATTCATTATGTATGATTTAATCAAAGAATTTACGTTTTCTTTTGTTTCATAAAATGTCTGCAAATATATCAAAGCTTTCTTTCAGCTTTTTGTTTTTTACAAAGTTATTTTGCTAAATAATTGCAATAAATATTCCTTTGTGCTGAAAGTGAAGCGTCCTTCACTAAGAATTTTACATGGGTGTCTAACACCATTACAACGCCAGTAGAGGCAAAAGGGGAAGTTGTTATGGTTTGGTTTGGTTGGGATTTCTGAGCTTCACTCCCATAATTTTTGCCCACATCTCTCTTGAAGAATCAAAGGAGGGATAGGTCTCCTTTAGAAAGTAGGTAGAGAGCCAGATTGCTTCCTGTCTGTGTCTAAACATTTAGGCAGATGACACTGCACTAATTACACTTCAGTTTCTTCTTTGGAGCTAAAAGGACTAGAAATGGGATGTTGTACACATCTTCAATATTTACCTTCCTAAATTCTGATGCTCAGCTCTCTGAGAGTCAGCTTATTAGGTATGTACCTAATAATGGGTATGGAGCAGCACAGACAGCTTCTCCCCAAGGATACAGTCCTATTACCTGTTTTGTCCTGTCATGGGTCTCTTACATTTCGTCTAATGAAGTTAGAGCAGGAAATGGCATGTGTTCTTTTCAATGTTTCAGTCACTCTTTGAAATCCACAGACAACTACTTCAGTTGGTAGAAGTATATTCAAAATGGCAGAAGCTTATTTAGTGGAGAAAAGATTTACTAGCTGTGCAGAAAAGGCCTGGAATCTGGGGGCAGTGGATGGGCTCTGAGCACTCCTTTCTCTGTAAACGGCTACACTGATAAAATATTGGTATCTGGCAGTGCCTGTTAGCTGAAGACCAAAGCATCTTTACCAACAATTTTTCACTGCAGATTTTAGTTCTTACAGGCACGTTTTAATTATTATTATTTTAAAAAATATATAAATA
>NW_009923019.1:24932-26686 GCF_000696875.1 Nestor notabilis | reverse complement strand
CGTGGGCTGGGGCGCTTACCGTGTTTATAGCGTGTGTTTGAGGGAGGGCTGTACTGTTGTGCCAGCGCCTACGGTACCTCAGCATAGAAACACCTTCCTGAAAGCAGGCTCAAACCTGGGAACGCCGTCTGGCAGGCACCCAGCTGCCCGGCGCTTGAGGAAATAAATCTTGGTACATTTCTCGTAGTGGAAACAGTACCCTAGGGTGTTATTTAGTTCTATTTCCGAGAGGAGCGAGGCCCCGGCGCGAAGTCGGGCAGTTCCGCTAGAGGTTGTGCAACGAAGCCGCAAGGACTCTTAAAGAAGTAATTTCCTTCGCTGCCTTTAACCTCTCCGGTGTTGTCTTCCTCTAGGCAACTGCCATCGCCAGCTTTTAATTTCGTTTTCTAGCGGCTCTGCGAGTGTTTCTGACAGAATAAGGGCACAGTATCGTCATTGCAGGATAATTAACGGTAATACATTGCAAACCAGAGTACTCCCTCGTGATTTGCACGTTGTTGTTGTCCAGTCGCATATCTGAATTACTAGCAAGAGCACCTTCCATATGAAAAGGTTTTCAACTCGGCATTTCCTAGTGAAACTGCAGCAGTTCTCTGCAAGTTACATGAGTTAGTACTGCCACATCCCCAGGCAGACTTTGAAATCAATCAGTGCAAGGCTGTAATTGACACTGAGGTTATTCCTCTAGGGCTGTCCTTCCTTACTTTCCTATTATAACTGCCTCATTTGATTTCCTAACTAGTTTTGAGACTGTTTGCTTGAAACCTGATTATATTTGTGTGAAGACAAACAAATTTTAATCTTTTTGGAGGTATAGGATCCTTTTTTATGAACGCTTTGGTTTTCTCATTTTAAAACCTCAGTGAGTTACAGTGTAAATAAAGTTAGATGCAAAACCTGCAGTGTAAATTTTTCTTGTGAGCCAGAAGCCTTGAACTCCTGCCTGTTTTACCTGGTTTCCTGTTAGAAGAGTAATGTCTGTGTATTTAGTTTCAGGTTGAAATGCTCTTTCTCAATACCTGTCCTCCCCTATCTTGTGCTCTCTTTCCAAGCCTGTTGCTCAGTACTGGAACCATACCTTCCTAGAACCAATTTGGAAATCGTGCAGAAATGGTGTCCTGCAGTCCTCTTCTACTATGTCTGTATTGTCCAGAACTAGAAAATTACCTCCATAACGGGATTAGGTTGAAAGAAAAGAGATGTAGCAGGGAGATATATCAAGATAAGGAGGGGGTAAAAGAAGACGGAAAAAGTAGAATGCCAAACTAATAGTTTCTGTACTTCGTTAAGTTCATAGTCCATCCTGAGCCCTTGGCTAGCCCCGGGCCAGGGTGTTCTCCGTGTACCTTTGAAAATTGCTTTTTCTAGCCAGTCCCTTTTTTATAACGTGGTCAGCTTCTGTTTTCCTGCCCAATCATTTTTGCATTTTACAAGCATAAGGCACACCTGGGCCACCGGCATGAAGTGACAGAAACTGCTGGGTGTGATACAAGCAGGTAGCAGCAGAGGGCACTCCGACATCTGCTTCTGGAAGCCGCGGAGGGATAAGCCTTTACTGCTTGTGCTAGGTTCTAACACAAACCGAGATTCCCCTTCTCTCCAAAACCAGTGCGGCTGCACCTCCTAATAATGAAATCCTGCTGGTTCTGTGAAGTTTTGCAATGCGCTTGTGTGACCTACAGATGCACAGAACAAAATACCATCAGGCTTAATGGGGCCTTGCTGCTTTTGATCACATTCATGTCCTCTGCACA